>NC_140587.1:91574747-91692232 GCF_964204655.1 Triturus cristatus | reverse complement strand
CATGTTGTGCCTCAGATGTGTCTGATCAAATGTGCCCAATGGGTGACAGACTCCACATCCATGTGGTATATGCATCAACCTTGATGGTGTGTGTGTGTCTAAGAGACGTACATGTAGGGTCTGCAGGGACAACTGTGGCCACTACCTGTGGGACTCACGCTTGCCTTGTGGTGTGTACGTGATACGCTATGTCCATGCCAGTGTCGATGTGGCAATACAGGGACCCTGGGTTTCTGCATGGCAAAGATCTGTGATGCCTGGGAGACATCAGGCCTCACTTGTCACTGTGGTGTGTGTCTGTAACGTCACAGCAGTACATAGGTCGGGTGACACAGCCAGATGATTGGCAATGGCACTACATGGGACTCATGTGGACATGTGGAATTGAGATGTGAGGTGATGGTCATGTAGGTGACATATGTGTCCATGCCCAACAGCACACACCTCAATACATTGTGTAATGTCATGATCTATCATGTGATATTGAGCCTGGTCATGGCCACATGGGTGGATGAACCGACAATCTTCCTTTGTTCATATCTGTTCTGCAGGGCACCAGCTGTCCATCGACCTTTCCTAGACCTTGCAACCATGCAGGAACGCAACTGCATCCGACGGTACCGCTTCACCAGGTCACTGATTGAGGAGTTGGCAGAGAGGTTGGCGCCACATCTGCCACCTGGCCCGAAATACCCTACAGTACTGACCCCAGAGGTGAAGGTGATGGCAGCCCTGCACATCTTTGCTACTGGTACCTTCCAGTACACTGTGGCTACTGCTGGTGGTATGTCGCACACTATGTTTAGTTGAGTGCTACGCGATGTCTTGGAGGGGATGTTGCATTTCCTAGACCTGTACATCAAGTTCCCGAGCTCAGCTGAACTCCCTGAAATAAAGGATGCCCTTTATACACTGGGGAGGATGCCGAACGTCATCGGATCTATTGATGGGACACATGTGGCCCTGATACCACCACAGGCATACCGGAACAGGAAACATTTCCACTCGATCAATGCTCTGGTGGTATGTCTTACAGACATGTCTATCACACGTGTGTGCACGGTTCCCTGGTTCTGCACACGATGCCTACATAATGAGGAGTAGTCGCATTGCAACGCTGATGTCACAGATGCTAGCTCAGCATGCCCGGCTTGTCGGTGTGTACTGACTGTTTATCATTGTTTGTGTTTGTCAATGTTGTATTCCGCACTCCTACAAAACTCAGCTACTTGTTCATTTTTGTGTGTGTAGGTGACTCCGGATACCCCAACATGCCGTGGTTGCTGACACCCCTCAGGAACCCAGTGACACCAGCCGAGATGCGCTACAATGAGGCACATGGTCGGAGCAGGAGGGTGATTGAGCGGACATTCGGCCTCCTGAAAAGCCGCTTTCGCTGCCTGGACAAGACCGGAGGGGCCCTCTCATATGAACCTGCAAAGGTGTGCAAAATAATCCTTGTATGCTGCATGCTACACAACATGGCAGTGCGGAAGAAGGTGCCTCTCATCCAGGATGACGATGACCAACCTCCGGCACCTGTGGAGGATCCCGGCCTGGGCCAAGATGCCAGTGATGATGAGGATGAGGGCGACGTCCGCTCACAGCTCATCAACAACTTCTTCATCTGAATGTGAGTTCCCAGGGTTGTTATGTCAATGTATGAAGTTAGCCTGGGATGTGTTGTGGCTGCTCTGTTGCTGTTTGAGGGTTTCTGTGTGCCACTTGACTGGATGTGTGCAGTGATGTGTCCATTCAGGTGCTGTGTACTCCACAATAGGGTAGTACTGCTAACTTGTTTTTGTGTAGGTTTCTTGCGACATGTTTTGTGCATGTGTATTGCATTTCTCTCATGTTCTGCTGTGCTTTTGACTGTGTCTTGTGTCTGTCCTTCACAGGGTTATTTGCCTGTTGTATGTTCAACACTGACCCCCAACACCCAGAATCTGACACCAGCGTGGGAGTAGTCAATTGACATCAAGTGATGTGCCACACACCCCTGGACTACAATTCTCAGATACTCTGTGACCGTGTGTCCACCGTAACGTACAAATGCCTTGCAACTATTTTTGAATAAACATGTTGCTGATGTGTAATGAACCTGTGCTATGCTTTGTTAGGTGCGTTGTCTGTCTTCCCACATCTGACTGACATTTGCTTACCTCACCTGTGGACTTGTTACCACTGACTGTGGATAGGTGTTGTTGTTGTGCATACCTATGTGTTTCAAGTCAACCTCATTGTGTGTGATGAGTAACATGGCCATGGTATGTGTTGTGGTGCCATAGTGGTGTGTCTCCCTCACATGTGTCACATCACCATGACTCACCTAACGTTGGTCACATTGTTGCAGTATTTGGCATGCACTGTGTTGTGTAGCAGATCGACTTCTCCATGACACATGACAATTTGGAATCACAACAGAGGCAAGTATGGTGTACTGGTGTGTTTATTTTCGAACATGTGTGAGGAAAGTGCACAGGATGGTGGGTGCTGTACATTGGTTTTGGAATCCAAAGTTCACATTAGAGTTGGAAGTGCTGGTAGCTGAAATGTCCAGAGTAAAGTCCACAGTCATCTACTACATTGGCCTAACATGAACCCTCCATGTCATGTGGGTGAGTTGTGTGCGATTGAACAAGGTGAACAGGTTGCGCACAAAGAACATTGTCCAGAACAGGTTTAGAGGCCCTGGGGGATGTGCTGGGACATCTGGCTCTCACTAATCCTTCTTCGGACGACCCCTCTTCTTCCTGGTGGGGGGATCCTCAGGTGCAGGCCTCTGCAGTGCAGGGGACTCTCTGCCAGAGTCCTCCTCCCCCCCTGTGATGCTGGCAGATGGTGTTGCAACAGATGTTGTGGCCACACAGGGAGGTGCGGACAGGTTTGTGTTGATCTGGGGGAGGCATTGGAGTATGTCCCGATGCACCGCAGTAAGGGCATCCCACTTGGCCTCCATGCGGGCATGGTGGGCAGCCTGCTCCTGTTGTATGTCCTTGAGGATCCCCACTACCTGGCCAAATCCTCCGGTGCTATCCAGGTACGCATCCATGATGCGTGCCAGTTGGGGGTCATCATGCAGTCCAGACCCCTCTGCAAGGCGCACCCTCTGCCTCCCACCCCTCCCAGCACCCCTATACACACGGGCAGGACCAGCAGCGGGACGCACAGGTGACACTGGGACCCCTTGGGTGGTGTAGCTGGTGGTGTTTGCTGTAGCTTCCGGGGGGGGGTCCTGTATCCCTGTGCTGTGGGTGTTCAGTGGCCTTGGTCTGTCCGTGTTGGCAGGGGTGCCCTGTTGGTTACCAGATGCTAGAGGCGTGGGTACAGGGGGTGCAGATGATGCTGCTGGTGCTGCATGATGACTCACACCGGAGGGGCCAGTTGGTCGTAGTCATTCGAAAAGGACAGAGACAGAGTCAAACCAGAGAGCTCAGTGTCCACCAGAGTCTGGGCCTGGGAATCCTCTTCATTTGGTGCTGGGTCCCCAGCACCACCTGTGTTTGGAAGAGACACACAATGTGAGTTATGTTTCTACATGCATCGATGGTTCACAAACATGACATTATCTACTGTACGAACAGATGCCTGCCTGGACACTGCTTTTTCCCAGCTTGTCACAGACAGAGTTTGATATTGTTGTTGCCCATGCCCCAGCATGGCCTTGTGCTCCCCACAACAGAGCCCAGTGTCAGACATCCTGTCAGTCCCTTCCCACTCCCTGTTGGGCGAGTATGGTTCAGTTGGAACTTGCTGGGCCATGTGGGTGGGTGTAGATTGTCTGTGACTTGCACTCCCATCATACTCTTGGCTACACCCCCCTTCCCAGCATGCCCATACTTCTTCCCTCTTGACTCTGCTTCCCTGTGAGGGTGTGTGACAGCAATGACAAGATGGCTGACTGTGAAGTATTGGTGTTTGTCGTAGCCCATTTCCCAGCAGGGCCTTGTGCTCCCCACAACATAGCTCAGTGTCAGACATCTTGTCAGTCCCTTCCCACTCACTGTGAGGCAAGCATGGTTTAGTGTATGCTTGCTGGGCCATGTGGGTGGGTGTGGATTGTCTGTGACTGTGACTCCCATCATACTCTTGGCTACACCCCCCTTCCCAGCATGCCCATACTTCCTCCCTCTGGACTATGCTTCCCTGTGAGGGGGTGTGACAGCAATGACAAGATGGCTGACTGTGAAGTCCTGGTGTTTGTTGTAGCCCATTTCCCAGCAGGGCCTTGTGCTCCCCACAACATAGCCCAGTGTCAGACATCTTGTCAGTCCCTTCCCACTCACTGTGAGGCGAGCATGGTTCAGTGTATGCTTGCTGGGCCATGTGGGTGGGTGTGGATTGTCTGTGACTGCGACTCCCATCATACTCTTGGCTACACCCCCCCTTCCCAGCATGCCCATACTTTCTCCCTCTTGACTCTACTTCCCTGTGAGGGGGTGTGACAGCAATGACAAGATGGCTGACTGTGAAGTCCTGGTGTTTGTTGTAGCCCATTTCCCAGCAGGGCCTTGTGCTCCCCACAACATAGCCCAGTGTCAGACATCTTGTCAGTCCCTTCCCACTCACTGTGAGGCGAGCTTGGTTCAGTGTATGCTTGCTGGGCCATGTGGGTGGGTGTGGATTGTCTGTGACTGCGACTCCCATCATACTCTTGGCTACACCCCCCTTCCCAGCATGCCCATACTTCCTCCCTCTTGACTCTGCTTCCCTGTGAGGGGGTATGACAGCAATGGCAAGATGGCTGACTGTGAAATCCTGGTGTTTGTTTGGCTACAAGTCCAAAGAGAGCCCCTGTGCTTCACACAGCTGCACCCAGTACGGGGTGTCTTTTGATGATGTTTCACAGAGGTGTGAGTCAATGCATTCTACCCGGTGAGTTTTGTGGAGTTTGTCTTGAGGGGGGTGTGTCTCCACATGCTGGTAATTATGGTGTGAGCTGTCAGTCCTCCTTCCCACCCGGCCAAACATCCCACCATGAAATGTGCTTCCATTGTAGGGCGTGCAAGTTGTCTTTCAGGATGTCAGTCGGTGGTGACCTGCTTCTGATTTGCGAACATGCCCTAGCAGGGCCTTGTGCTCCCCACAGCAGGACCCAGTGTCAGCTATCTTGTCAGTCATTTTCCACTCCCTGTGATGTGGGCATGTTTCAGAGAGGTCTTGATGGGCCAATTTTGAGGGGGAGCATTATCTGTGACTACAAACCCCATCATGCTTTTGGATACACTCACTTCACCTGCAGCCCCACAATTCCTTCCTGTCGGCCAGCTACACTGTGAGTTAGTGTGTTTGTGGTGGCAAACTGTCTGGCAGTGTCTATTTAGCATTGTGCCACTGCCTTGCTCTATTTGTTTGTAGGTTGGTGCATGGCATGACACAGTTCCAAGTCACTATGAGATGGTAGGTACTGTGTTTGTCTGACTGGCATACACATCTTGAGTTGATTATCTATTGGTTACTGTAGCTTTGCTTGCGGTGCATGGTTTCACTGGGTATGTTGTTTGTGTACTCACCAGGCTCTGGTATGTCTGTTAGCCCATGGACGCTCTCTGGTAGTAGGATGTCCCGCACCTTCTCCTCCCAGGTCCTGAAGTAAACTGGTTTGGCAGGAGGGCCACTGCCGCTGTACTGGCTCAGGGCGTGATCTTTTTCAATGAGTTTCTTGACCCTCCTGCGCACGTCATACCACCTGTTCTGGATATCGTCCTTTGTGCGCTTTGCTGGTGCTTGTGCGTTCGCCTTGTCCACAATACTCGCCCACATCTTTGTTTTCTGTGACATAGGGATCCTTTGGACCAATGTACCAAACAAATGTGGCTCTACTCTGATGATCTCGTCTACCAGCACTTCTAACTCACTATCTGTGAACTTTGGATTCTTCTTTGGGGGCATGGTGATGGGTGGTGGTGGTGAGGAATGTGTGTGTGAGGGTGCAAGTGAGGGTGGGTTGGTGTTGGTTTTGCTAGCTGTATGTGTGTGTGATGTTGGATGAGGTGCTGATGGTGTGTGAGTTGTGTGATGGGCGAGTGTGTCTGTGGTTGCTGTGTAATGGTGTTTGCTGCTGGCTCTGTCTCCTGTTTGCAAGGGATGATGGTAGTGATTGTAGTCCTTTATATATTTGGAGTTGTGGGTGTGACTTTGTCCCAGGTTTTTTTATTTGGTATTTATTGGCTTTGTCATTGCTTGTTTGGTCCTTTTTTGTCTTTTTTCCTTTGGGTTTTGTAGGCATGAAGCAGACGTTCATCTGACGGATATGGATGCTGATGTTTTCTCGTGCGGGCTTCTCCGCCTCGTTCACGCTGCCTATCTTCTGTGTTTCATACGCGGTCGCAAAGGTCTCTATTGCTTGTGGGCCCGGTTCTCTGTTCATGTCGTTCGTGCGGCTTGGTCTCCGTGCGAGTCGGTCTGAATTTCCATGCATTGCATCGTATTGCGCGGATCGGACATTGCGGGTACGGGTCGGTCGGGTTAATTCTGGGTTCGTGTCGGTCGGTGAAATTCGCGTCGGTTTTCCGTCCGGATGACTATTTTCCCTACGGCTCGGTTGTACGGCTTGTATTCCGTACATGTCAGTTGTAATTCACACGCGTTGCATCGTACTGCAAGGGTCGTACGGCGCTGCTCGGTGGGTATCTGGTCCGGGTCTGTGTCGGTCGGTTCGATTTGCGACCAGAATCGGAATCGGCCCCTAAATATTTAATATCCACCCTTTCATTTCCAGCATGAATAAATATATATCCTTAAAACTTAATATAAGAAATTACTTCAATTTTCCTTTCTACATTTAAAAATTAAAGAATTAAATGATTCAAATGTGAGAAATTCTTGATTATTAGTAAAAAATTAACAAAAATGTACATATATTAAACACATTTTATAAATTTGATAATGTATTCATAACAACAAAATATCATTAATAATATAAAAACATATTCTCGCAACATTTAATATTTCTACTTTAAAATTTAAATTTCACATTTATAATTAATATTTTCATACACTTTAAATATTAATAAAAAAAATGTTTAATTACTACCCACCCTTATCCCCTATAAACCCAACATCCCGCTCCTAAAATATATTTACATTTAAAATATTTTTTATTTTTAATACAACATTTTTAAATTACTACCCACCCTTATCCCCTATAAACCCAACATCCCGCTCCTAAAATGTATATGAAAATTAGAAAAAATAAATATTTCACATTTATTCTTTCCATACAAACATTAAAAATGACAAACAATTACATAAAATAACTATAAAACACTAAATAAAATTGTACATCATAAACATAAAATCGATATTATTTACAACGATATTATTTATAGCGATATTTTCAACATCGATATTTAACACTGTCGATATTTTTGTACAACAAATCGATATTTTTTACATCGATATTACTTACATCTTATTTAAAACCAACGATATTTAAAACCAACGATATTCTTACCTCGATATTTCTGTATGTCGATATTTTCCCGTCGATTCTTGCTCTGCACCCACCTGTCTGGGGGAGGGGGAGGCACTATACCTACTTAAAAGTCACAGTCCTGCTACTCAGGATAGCAAATAGAAAACTCTTGGGGGTCTATTACGATGGGGGGTGGACAAAGTTCGCCTGCCATCGCATCGTGAAATGGGACCGCCATGTGTGCGGCAGTCCCGCATACACAATTAGGATGCACCCGCCACACTGGCGGGAGCATCCTGCATTTTTTGCATTGCGGCGGACGGTGCCGTCAGCAGCACCCGCCGCAATGCAAACAAGCATTTGCAATGCAATAGGTCTCGCATTTATAAGAGTTTGAGCTATTGGCATTGTAAATCACAAAGGCATTTATTTATGTGTTGACCTAAAAAGGAGGAAAAAAAGCCTAAAACGCAGCCAGACACGTCACTTTAATGGAGGAAACGGAGCAGACACACAGTAGAGCTGTAAGATAGGGGAACCATAAAGGAGGACAAGCTAAAGCGTAGCATGCCGTTATTGCTACAAAAGTATATAAATGGGAAAGAAATGAGGCATCTGCCTGCTTTTTTCTATTTTTTTAGAAAGTTATCCCGACGTTCTTAGCTGCCCTTCCACCTTGCATGAAACGTTGTGCTTTCACCCTACGAGTTACAAATGAGAATAAATCTGCATATGCAGACTTGATGCTCAGGAGACTGTCCCCTTCAGCAATCAAAGCACAACAATCCAAGCACAATATAAAACAATGAAATAGTTAAAACCTTTTGTTTTGCACACGCTAAAGTGCTCCACCCAGACAAACCTGCCAAAAAGCACAAACACCAAAAAACACTCTTCCTATGTAAACTCTGGGAGAGATAGATAGATAGATAGATAGATAGATAGATAGATAGATAGATAGATAGATAGATAGATAGATAGATAGATAGATAAAAAGCAAAGAAAGTGATAGGTGTTAAAATGAGACAAGAACTAACGTTGCCAAAACCTTCTGCAATATGCCAGTTATAGTTTAGTCACTCTTACCTGCGCCCCCATCATGCACAGTTTGTTACTAATTGATATCTGTCAACTACCAGCAGGTCACCGGTTTGATTTCTGGCAGCACTGTCTCCGCCTTTAGTCCTTCCCAAGTTGATATATTGAGCACCATACAATATGGGAATAGTGACACCTCCTGTCTACTGCGCTACGACAAGGTAAACCTGCTATATAACAATAATAAAAATAATTTAAGTTACCCTCTTACATCTACTACCCAGGCCTGATTCTCATTGCGTACGCCTTTCTGAGCGCGTCAATTACTGCCTCTGGGACAGACGGGCTCCCGAACTCTGAGGTGTCTGGTGACTGGTCGTCCAATATGTCACTGTGTCTGTATGTGACATCGATGCCAGGTTTGGGCGAGGGGCTGGCCTGCTTTCAGCCTCAGAGGCGGCCATTGCAGAAGCCGCGTTTTGTTGTAGCGCGTTTGCCGCTCGCGGTGGGCGCACCTGGATTTTTCAAAGGAGGTTCCGGGGAAGGCATCCCCCACCTCTTTTTGTAAAACTACCGATTCCCATTGCAGCGCGCCCAGCCCTCCGCATATGCTCTCTGTGCTACAGCTGTCATCTCGGTAGCCAGTCGGTCAAAAGGCTGCTTCGGGCGGCCTTAATTGCATTTGCTGCTCAGGTAGGGCTCTGCGGCGGCCGTCTTAGAAGCGCCCTGAATGGAGAGGTGATGTGATATGCTGTATTTAGACACACAAAGAAAAGACATTCAGAAGCAGCCCTTGAACCAGGGAGGCCTGTGCAGAATTAGACCAAAGCCATGACTCGGAGGGGCCCAGATGGATAATTGACCTACCTGTGGGACTTGCATTGTACCGTATATCATGTACTTAAATCCCAGCGCGCCTCTCAAACATGAGGGGCCCTTCAGGAAAGTCTGGCTGCTCATTTTGGAGGTTTCTGCTGTACCACGTGACGGCTTATTTACAAGTTCCTTTTCATCACATACAAAGTAACACACTTGCGGTTTAAGGGGCTTGTTAATAACCCTGAGTTTTGAAAATAAATGTGCACTTCATGTGACTTGCTCAAAGCAAGGCGTCTGTTCATCGATGGAAGAAGACATGGGTGAAAGTGCTTCTACAATTTACGATATAAACAAATCGTGCCCAGATTTACTATACATTTGCAAAGTTTTGCTCTATGACAGGGCACAAACTGCAGCAGAGTCCAAGCAGCATGTTTATGTAGCTTTCACGCAGTGCAGCAGGCATCTTGCTGTGCTGAGTGAAAGCGAGTCCGGCTCCAGTTAAAACCAAGCGGCAGTGAAAGCGATCTTCGCGATCGCTATTGCAAAAAGAACACAAGTGGCGCGCGCGTCACGCCAATGTCTGGGCACGATCATTGCTTCAATCAGACACCAATAGGCCATGGGAGGAGCTATGCGCGCGCCTCGGGCCAATTGCATGCAGACTTTTACAATACGATGCACACAAAGGCCAATGGGGGACCTCAAAAGGAAACGCACACGCACAAGCGTGTGCGATTCCAGGGTCCGTTTCGGAACCCTCTACAAAAGGACTCTTGCCTGCGCGAGCAGTGCTGTGCACTGCATCTCTAGGCGTGAGACCTAAAAAGGCTTGGTCTCGTGGTGTGGAAGTCTATTTGCATAGTTCTAATAGCAGTGCATCTGGAGCGGTGGTGGAGTCCACTTTGGAGATATTGCAGGCGCTCAAGTTCCGGTGGACGACAAACCTACAGCTATTGAGGATAACCTTGGTAGATGAGGCCCTTCCTTGGAGGGGACGAACGTGATGATCTTTCCAGTTCCTGATAGCCGAGCAACTTCAGACTCACCTCTCCTGCCTGGACTCCCCTCTTACAGGACTTTCCTGGAGGGTCTTCATGCCGGCCTGCCATGGGACCGTGTGGACTGTGCAGGCTTTATGCAGGCCGCGCGTAGGCGTCGCTGAGGAACTGCCAACAGGACCACAGCCAAGTCACTCATGTAGCCGCAGAGGGTGGTGTCTCAGTCTGGGTGTTCTCGCCATCAGGGCTCAGGTTCCATGCCTTCCTCAGATGGTCTTTGGGTGACCAGTCTTCATCTGTGACCTCCGTGGTTTCCAGTGCCTGTCGTGGAGCTGCTGCTAACGCATCTCACCGATCTGGACTCCCCTCTCACATGAATTCCGTTGAGGCCCTTGCCCCTGGATTGCCACATGACCACATGGGCTATGCGGGCCTTTCGTAGGCCGCCCGAGGGGTCGCTGCAGAACTCCCAACAGGGCCACGGCCAAGCCTCGTGTAACCCCAAGGGTGGTTGGTCCAATGGTCAGGAATGCTACTTCGGCAGGCTTCCGGTTTACGGGGACACACAGAAGGTTCCTGGGTAGAAAGCGTCCCACAGTGCCAGGAGTGCCTCCTTGAACTCCGGCTGTCTCGAGTGGTTGGATCCACTCTGGTGGTACGGTGCTCCTTTGATGTTCTTGATGATGATGCACTTGGATAATGGATATGATCATTTTCTTTCGGTTGGGCTCTTTCGGTTGGGCAACATCTCTTGCTTTCGGTGACCTCGTGGACTGAGGAGGACTGGAGGGACTTCTTGCCCACTTGCGGTTGTCTTCTGGCAGGTTCACTTGCTAGATGTGGTGCCATCGATGCCAAGCAGCCAGTGATAGGTGAGTAGACGGTCGCACTGTGAAGCGTGGGACCTGGATGCAGACCGTGCTTGCTGGTGGCTTACGGTTGGTCCTCCCAGAAAGCTGTCTCCAGTGACATCTCTGCACCCCAGTCGCTGGATTGCGCTGATGAACACCTTCTCCATTGCTTCTCCGTGGGCGTTGTGGAGACAGGTGTTGGGGCATTTCGTACAGGGTGAGCTGTAGGAGGAAGATAAGTGCTCCTCTTTTCCTTGGAGCCACTGCTTGGGCATGGTCAAGGGGCACTGCCAGCTCCTCTTGATGCTGGGAGCTGAGCCGCTGACTGTATTCCTTTCAGGCTCCTCACGCTGGCAGTACTGCTTTGGCCTTTACCTCCCTGGTTAAGTTTGCTGCCTCCCCTCTGATCCTGTTGTGGCTGCTCCATGCATAGAGGCGCTGGGCCTTCACTATGAATGTTCTTCCTCTTCAGGCATTGGATTACAGCTGAGCTCTCTCACCGTCTTTTCCCTTAAACGGAAGCTGACTGGGCTGTTATGTTTGATTTCCGGCCTTGTTGAGTCTTGGGATGCCAGAACAGGGCTCTGTGTTGCGTTGGTGCACAGTTCGCTCGTGGGCGGGGCGGGAGTTGCCTCTGCAGCTCCGATGCTCTCCTCCTCTCACTACCTGGATCGGGCCACCGGATATGGGTTAGATTGTGCTGGTGCTTTCTGTGGATGTAGCCACAGGTCGCACACGTCTTACCTGCCGGAGGGGCCTCATCCTCCTCTGCCGGCTTTAATCGCGCCCAGCTCCGATGCCTTTGTGCTGGCTTGACGTGCGGACTGTGGGGGTCACTCAGTGGTTTTGCAGCACTTCCCCCCTTCTTCTCTCCCAGGACCAAACGTGAGCAGGCTGGCAGCCATAGGGTTATGTCTTACAGGCATTCCGGTGCAGGGTGCCTTGGGTTACAGATCTCCTTGGGGCACGACAGAGAAGCAGCCGGTGCGCACGTGGGGTCGGACCCCCTCGTCACCATTGTGGTGTGTTGGGCCCTAGGCCACATGCTGCAGTAAGTACCACCCAGAGACAGTATTGTGGAACTGGCCCACGGTATGTGCCCCTTTTATTAGCAGGGTTACCTGACTGGTGACGCCTGTGATGGGTGGGTGTTAGTGTGGGTGTAAAAGCGAAACACTAGAACGTGTCCAGCAAGACACCAGACCCGGCACCTCTACACAGGATTGCCTGCTGGCCAGCGCTGCTCAAGACTGAGAGCTCTTGCTGGTAAAACCCCGTCTCCTTTTCTAGAGTCAACGCTACCGTCCGTGAGATCAACCAAGTAGCCTTTTCTACGATTAGGGGTATTTACTTCTGTCATTCCCATTAAGCAGGCTTAATATGTGAGAAAATATTGTATACTTCAGTCATTATTATATGAATGTGCAACACAAATTCCAGGTATTACCACCATCACTATACTTTATTATAATTGTATAAGCCTCATTCCTTCTCTTGTACTTTAAACTTAACTTTAACAACATACATCTCTTTTCTTACCTTTTTTCTTTCCTTTTTGTGTTTTGCACATTTCACTTTTCATTTCTGCATGACCACTAGACCTACATGTATGATTCACCTCTTGCAGTGCCATGGACACACGTACTCACTAAGAAATCTGTTTATTTCTGTACATTATAATCCACCTTTCAGCCTTGAGAAAGTTCCAAGCCTGCAGCTATAAGGGGCGAAACACATTTTTGGCAGTTCAAGGAGGCACAATCTTTGGTCTATCTATAATGCCTTAATAAATATTGCAATCAATCTATATATTATGGGTAATACCATGAAACTAGTTTTAATAAATCACATACAAGCACAAGGAATTGTAAAAACAAAGTTAAAATCTGCCTTTATCTTCTTCATACACGCTTACGTACTGCATTGTTAACAACTAGATATATAATCCTGAATGTTTCAGCCATTTCATCAAATAAAATTTGACCCTAAAAGCTATCTGTGACCCTGACTATATTTGCAAACTTCAATAACTCTAGTAGGCCAAGAAGCCATAGGAGTTAGGGTTTTACCTTGCACACTTCCTAACAAGAAGCCCAGCTTTGCTTTCAAACCTGGCAAAGGAAGCCAGGGGTTGTGAGAATTGTAAGGCCAGTTTTGAGTATATATATTCTCCTCAAGGCCATTTTGCTCTTCTTTGAAGGGGAGATCCTGCCACCTGTACATTAGATAAGTTTTCGTTGAGAGTAACAAGTGTATGTCCCATGATTATTCTTCATTTACTTATAAAGAGAAAACCCAAAATATATCTGTTTAGTGTTTCTATTTTTACCTTTTTGCTCCAATTGACTGTTTTCTAGCTGGAACCCTGGTCATTTGCAATCACAAGTGTTTTTGATCTTCTGTTTTGCTGCCTGCTATTCTGCATTAAACACTTCTTGGACTTTAGGCTTCCTGACGTGTTGTATATCATTTTTAACAGAATCAAAAATATATACAACACAGCAATAGGTTTCTGAATCTGTAGCTTTGAATGTTTGATGACCCATGCATATCCTGCGCGCACTGTGGACTTAACCTTTCTGTGTTTGTGACCTTATTTTCCTGCAACACCTACCGTGAACTGTACATTTCAATTGAGGACTATACCCTTGCATGTTTGGTGGCCATATGCATCCCCACCCGGTGTCCAAGTGTGCACTGTACCTTTGTGTGTGCCCTTTTCCCTTGCACACACTTTGCCTAATGTGAACTTGTACATTTGAAAGTTTGCTGCCCCATGTACCCTGATGCTAATATGTGTCGCCCTCATGCGCCTCTGGTGCCCACTGTGAAGTTGTCTCTTTAAAGTGCCGTGATTCATCTCTCAGATGAGGACTGACAGCCTGTGCATGTTTTCAACCCTGGCTTTGCATTACAGCCCGGTGCAGAAAATGCTAAGTGCGCATGATGGTTTGGCCGGCCCAAGACAGCTGGCCACACCGTCATGCGCACTTAAGGTGCTGCAACTACTCCTCCTTCCTCTGGTGTCACAGGAGCCCAGCCCACCCTTAACCTGGCTGCAAGCTCAATACTAAAATGAAAATGATAACTACTGTTATTATCATTTTATTTTTCATTTTAATCTGCACCGAGAGCACTTGGGCAATGCTACTCTGCCTTAGCGGAGGAACCGCTACTGTTGGACAAGGAGCTCCTACAATAAGGAGATAGATGGAGAAGAATTGGTTATTGAGGCAGTAGATTTGTTTGAATATTTATTTTTACATGTCCTTACAGAAGCCAACAATATTACTAATCAATGCCGCATTTTTCTTTCCGTTAAGGACAATGAAGAAGAACACAGAAGAAGCAAAAGGAAAGGCCAAGGGGAAGGTAAAAGAGGAAATTGATGAAATGCAACACTGGTGCAGCCAGCACCGTATTGGCCACAACAGATCCTGGTCGCAGAGGGGGTACCTAAGGGACCCCCCCTATAAAACCCTGCAATGTTTGGCTGCCACAGCGTGCAGAGTTTTCCACTCCCCCCACTTCCCTATATGAGCCTGTTTTGTCTGGTGGAACACGGGCTCCCATAGGAGTCCATGGGAATCCGACCTAACAGTGTTTGATTGCATCATAATCGGTCAGGAGGAACCACGAGTCAGTCAGTCCCAATTCCGAGTCGGCATCTGGAGGAGGAAACTCTGACCGACATCGTGATGAGACCCTTTTAATTATTTTTTTTAATATATGGAAGGAAACCTACCAAAGTGATATTTTGGCCAGGAATTGTATTTTTTTTATCCTCATTTCACCGCAGACAAACACACTCTTGAGTGTACCGCTGTACCTTGTGCTTTCAGTAGCTCGGACATGGTAATTAAGTGGAATTACTGCTCTGTAACGTGGCCTCCCCAGCCATTACTGACTTGAGAGATATAATCACTGGACTCATCTTGTGCCCTCTTCAAGCTCTCAAATGGTTCTCAAAATTGTGCTTTTTTTGTTGCATGAACTCGACCTGAAGGTATCAGAGCGCTTTACATGAGCACCAGTTGCATTACAACCGGACACATTGGGGCCTATTAGGAAGGCGGTCGGAAAACCACCCCAACTGGCGGTCAAAAAACCACCCAGACGCCATGGAAGCAGAAAACAACCGCCCGCCGGCACCGTGGAAAAACCGGAGTCCAAATTAGGATCATCCGCCAAAAAACACCGACCTCGGCGGAACGGGGCCAAGATTGCCAAAATCCGTCCGCGGCGGTCGGATACGCAGCGGAAAAACACCAACCCGCCGCAAGCATAGCGGAGACACAGCACGGGAAATTAGGATATCCCCGACGGTCCTGCGGTACATACCGCTGTTTCCGACTGCCGCGGTCGCACACTGGGATGAATGGGAGAGACGGAGGAAGAGCTGCAGCACAGCCACCGCTGTAGACGATCCGTGAAAAATATGGCGGCCGAATGAAAAAACTCACAATAAGGCTAAAAAGTGCACACAGCAAACTAGCCATGCCCCCCAAATACACAAAACACACCCCAATGACAGAATCACATGGCAAAAAGAAAAATACATTTCCCAGGACAACACATATACCACACCTGACAGCAATACCCCATTTGGACACACCCACATAGTGGAGTATAAAACCAGCCCCTTCCCTGACCACAATCCTTTTCAATACTCCAGGAGAGAAGGGGCATACACCCCAGCTTAAAGGAGAGGCAAAGAACACAATATTACTAGCCACACCACACACAGCACCACCACCACTTCCACACCTGCGCCACTAAAACCCCTGCACATTACACACCATACACATCACAACCACACCCACCACTCACACCCCTGCACCCACAACACACCATGGCAACACAGAAAATGACCAAATTCACAGAGAGTGAGTTGACAGTCATGGTAAATGAGATAGTCAGAGTGGAACCGCAACTGTTTGGTAGCCTGGTCCAACAGACACCATTAGCCACAAGGACACAAATGTGGGCAAGGATAGTCCAAAGGGTCAATGCAGTAGGGACCACCCCAAGATCCAAAACGGAGATCATGAAGTGGTGGCATGATCTGAAGAGAGTTCTCAAAGAGAGGAGAAGCAAGAACCATGAGCTGGCTCAGAGGACTAGCAGTGGCCTTCCCATTCCACCAAAACCATTCACAGCATGGTAGGAGAAGGTGCGTGCCATACTGCATCCAGAGAGTCTCACAGGAGTAGCCGGGGGAGTGGAGGCTGGTAAGAACAAACAAATAGCTACCACCACACTGCTATGTACGATCTTGCACAACTTCAAAGCTACACCACCTAGGACAAATTCCATTCATCTGCACCACACACTCACAAAAACATGTAGCTACCAACAGTACCATGGGGGCATGTGTACAGGCAGACAGCACTACAACTCCCACTAGACCCCCTTGTCCCACAGCATCAGCAAGATGGAGCCCTCCCTCCACCCCATTCAGGAGCAGGTGAAAGCCATTGCAGTACACCAAACAAACTTACAAGTAGGTAGCCATCTTCCATGGGAGGGTGTTTGTGGGTGGGAGGCCTATACCACTACTCCCACCATGCCCCATGTCCCACAACTTAGCAGGATGGAGCCCTCCCTCCACCCCACCCAGAAGCATTTGGAAGTCATTGCAGTACACCAAACAAACTTACAGGTAGGTAGCCATCTTCCATGGGAGGGTCTTTGGGGGTGGGAGGCCTGTACCACTACTTCCACCATGCCCCCTGTCCCACACTTCAGCAGGATGGAGCCCTCCCTCCACCCCACCCAGAAGCATTTGGAAGCCATTGCAGTACACCAAACAAACGTACAGGTAGGTAGCCATCTTCCATGGGAGTGTGTTTGGGGGTGGGAGGCCTGTACCACTACTCCCACCATGCCCCCTGTCCCACACCACAGCAGGATGGAGCCCTCCCTCCACCCTACCCAGAAGCAGTTGGAAGCTATTGCAGTACACCAAACAAACTTACAGGTAAGTAGCCATCTTCCCTGGGAGGGTGTTTGGGGTTGGGAGGCCTGTACCACTACTCCCACCATGCCCCCTGTCACACACAGAAACATGTGGCGTCCATTGCATTGTTCACCTCCACCTAACAGGTAGGTAGCCATCTTTCATGGGAGGGTGTTTGTGGGTGGAAGGCCTGTACCACTACTCCCACCATGCCTCCTGTCCCACACATCAGCTGGATGGAGCCCTCCCTCCACCCCACTCAGAAGCAGTTGGAAGCCATTGCAGTACACCAAACAAACTTACAGGTAGGTAGCCATCTTCCATGGAAGGGTGCTTGTGGGTGGGAGGCCTGTACCACTACTCCCACCATTCCTCCTGTCCCACACATCAGCCGGATGGAGCCCTCCCTCCACCCCACCCAGAAGCAGTTGGAAGCCATTGCAGTACACCAAACAAACTTACATGTAGGTAGCCATCTTCCCTGGGAGGGTGTTTGGGGGTGGGAGGCCTGCACTACAACTCCCACCATGCCCCCTGTCTCACAGCTTAGCAAGATGGATCCCTCCCCACCCCAGCCAAAGCATGTGTCAGCCATTACACAACCCACATCAAACTTACAGATAAGTAGCCATCTTCCCTGGGAGGGTGTTTGGGGGTGGGAGGCCTGCACCACTACTCCCACCATGCCTCCTGGCCCACACCTTAGCCGGGTGGAGCACTCACTCCCACCCAGAAGCATGTGGCATCCATTGCATTGTTCACCTCCACCTAACAGGTAGGTAGCCATCTTCCATGGGAGGGTGTTTGTGGGTGGGAGGCCTATACCATTACTCACACCATTCCCTCTGTCCCACACCTGAGCAGGAGGGAACCCTCTCCCCACCCCACTCAGTAGCAGTTGGAAGCCATTGCAGTACACCAAACAAACTTACAGGTAGGAAGACATATCATTCGGTCTTATGACACCACTGAGCAGGATGTAAGCCTCCACCACGCACACACAGATGTGTCACATCACAAAGCCAAATGCGAGCACGTAACAGGCAAGTAGCCAGTACATGCACCCACACATTTGTCACAAAAGAAATGGTGCTATATGACAACACCAGTCCTCTCATTGCACAAATATGCAAAACAGGTAAGCTAAGGAAACTGTCACAGCTACCAAAGTTGACACACCAATGCACATGTAGAAGAAAGTCTGGGCACAATCATGCATAGCACCCATTGACATGTGCATCGCCATGGGGCAAGTGCAACAAGGTCCATTAGAAAAATATGAAAGCATGTGTGGTGGTGCGAATCAAGATATGCACATGACAGGACAAAGGTATGCAGGTGACAATGGCCAGTCCATGGCCAGATGTGACGCCTGCCAGGTCAGACAAATCAACAAAGAGTCTTCAATGGAAAACCTGTTGTGCTAGTCCCTGGATGGTAACAGGTCCCTGTAATCATAAATTATGCACGGGTCGCATGGTATGCCTTGACACCTCACACCATCAACAACTAATGTATGTACCACTGCATCATGTCAGGAAGCACAGCAGTGAACATGACAATGTGATAATCAGTCAATTGTGCAGTGTACAAACAGTGAATGACACACAGCTAACACAAAGCTTGCGGGGTGCACTACAATGACCATTTCCCATCTGATCCACAGGTGACCAAGAACTCACTGCAGAGAACACCAGCAACATGCAGAGCCAGTCTCCCCCCCGGTACATGGACTCTCAGATGTTGACTCTCAGGATTCTCTGGATAATGAGTTCGAAGTCGGCCTATCTGGTGTGCCAGGGAGCAACAGGTCCCAGGACCCCATCGTCCCCCCACCACATCTGCGGCAATAACAACTTCACTGCAGACCCTTGCTGTTACGGCCTGTGCGGCCACCACCACCACCACCAGTGCTGCCTGCAACACCCTCCCTGTCCCAGAGGATGACCACCCCACACCACCAACAGAGGAGGGCAGGGAGAGGATGCGGGTGCCCACAGTGGTGAGGCAACAGGTCCGTGGCAGCAGGGCAGGTGGGAGGGGCAGGGTCCCCCACAGACACCAGGAGGATGGGACCCAATCCCTGGGACACATCACCAGAGTCCTTGGCGAATATGAACAGGCCCAGGGACGAACGGGCTGGTCAGACAAACTGTTGCACAAGCTCATCCTGCTGATGAGGTCCATCGACACCTGCATGGGACAAATTGTGGACCTCTTGGGCCAGCAAGTGGCGGTACTGAGGGACAGACCTGTGCCATAACCAACACCTCCACCTCCCTCTGGTGGGCTGCAGGATGATAGTTCACCATCCTCCCCTGCGCCCACAGAAAGGGGTGAGTCATTGGACCCCACTGGTCCTGCAGCAGGGCCCCCCTGCCAAATGACAAAGGGGCCTTCCTAAGAAGACCCTGGGAGTATCTGGAGGCAAAGCACCTGCCAAACGCCAGCCCCGGAGCCAGCCCTGATGGCAACCCTTTTCACCACTGCATTGACTTTTTGGACTGTCCTTCCCTACACTGCCATGTGAATGGCATCTGTCTGTTGGACTGTGTCACCACATCAATGTGGTGACTACTCGATTATCTCATTTACCATAATTGTCAACTCACTGCTCCACCACCACCTCAATGGAAATGTACACCCCCCTCACATGTCACCATTGCAAATAAAATATCCTTACACACATGTTGTGTCTGCTCCGTCTTTATTACAGGATGTACAGTCTTCAACATGATCACAATGTACCAGGAGTATGGGCTGTATGTAGGCAAGGAGAAGTTGAAGGCACCTAGGGAAACACAACAGAACAACATTCACTGGTCTGGGTGTGGCATCACAGACATCACACAACACCTATCAGCAAGATAACACAACATGCCCACGTCACAATGAGCAACAAGTGTCAACATACACGTCATGTAGATGTTCCCAACTGACCTGTCCCAGAAACATTGCCAACCACTGCTGAGTCTACAACTGGCTGCTGTTACAATTCTCACATACCCCTTCACGACAACAGCAATATCAGCAGACAATGGGTATGTTATACATAGTGACCCCCTTCAAGTGAAGTAGCGGGTGATGAGCTGTTCACGCAGGTCAACACCTTCCTCCTCTCCACTGTCCTCATCACTGGACATGGGTTGGTTTGCAGGCGGGACCTTGCGTCCTCACCATCATCCAGGAGCAGGGGAATCTCCTTGCGAATGGCTAGGTTGTGGAGCATGCAGCATGCCACTACAATCCGACACACCTTCCCGGGCGAGTATGCCAGTGCACCTCTGGTCTTGTCCAGGCAGCAGAAACGTGACTTGAGCAGACCAAAAGTACACTCCACAACACGACGTGTCCTCCCATGTGCCTCATTGTAGCGGACTTCAGCCGGGGTCCTGGGATTCCACAATGGGCTCAGCAACCAGGGACGGTTGGAATATGCAGAGTCACCTAGGTATGACAAACACAAATAGACATTGCAATGTCGCTGAGGCAGAGGGCTGCAGGTCACACACCCAGCACGCCATACGACTAGGCATACTCACCCACAATCCATGCACGCTCGGGAAGCAGATTAGCCATAAGCTGGGGCACAATGCTGTTCAGCAGGATGTAGGAGTCATGGGCCGAGCCTGGGAATTTGGCACACACGTGGGAGAGGATCATATCTGCCAGGCACACCACTTTCACATTTATGGAGTGGTAATGTTTGCGATTCCTGTAAATGTGCTCACTTGCCTGTGGTGGCACAATCCCGACATGGGTGAAATCAATGGCCCGACAACATTGGGGATGTGTCCAAGGGCTTAGAAGTCTCCCTTCACTGCCGGCAATTCAGCACCCCTGGGAAAATGGATGTATCTGTCCTTGTATATCATCATGGGGGACAGTACATCACGCAGCTCCAGACGTTGGCCACTGTCTCTTGGAACGATCCTGTGGCAAACAAATGCAGGGCTGCCATCACCTTATAAGTAGGGGTGAAAGCTGTTGGATATGTCCGGCGAGGCTGCGAGTGGGGCTCCAGCAGATCACAAAGGGTCTTTAGGGTGGCTCTATCCAGAAGGCATTTCCGGATGATTGCCACATCCTCCATGTCCTCCAGCATCGTCAAGTGATGAATCAGATTTGGCCTCCTCCTAATTGAGATGAAAGTGGACACAGGTCAATGCAATACATCATGAGATGGGCACAGCATCTCATGTTCTGGATGACAATGACAACAATGACTGCCATCAAAATTGAGTTACAGACCAGCTTACATGTAGGGACATCTTCAGCTACACAAAGGGCACACCTGCCAACTTACACAAAACAAGTACCTCAAACATCACCTTGGTCAATGTGAATGCACATAGAGATATGGCCTCATTTCAAATGGGCATGCCTGGGAGTGTAGCATCCAGCATATGTGTAACAAATCAACCTCACTGTCTCATACCTAGCTGCTGTACCTGTCACACCTTCATGCGTCATTTCAACCTGGCACACATCCACAACACAATGACCAGAGTCGGCGCAGAAATGACGATTGTGTGCATGAGCAGACATAAGAGGCCATGCAAAAAAATCATCATTCATTGAGACGAGCATTGCTGTGATTGACACTGCACCTCAACACATTGACATGTGTACACATTGTAGAGTCCAGGACAACAAGTGACATGTGAGGGAGTACAGGCCAATCTACGGAATCACATACACAAACATGGCATGTGTAGTCACCAGTGGAGTAAATGGAACATTGGCATCATGTGCACAATGATGTGCCATTGACCATGTGGCCACAGTGCACTGTTGATGTTTGCCAGATGGCCATTGCCATTGTATGGCATCCATGTCGCGGTAGCTGCCGCCTGTCCCCGGCGGTGTGTCACCAGCACCCCCCATTCACACAAGTGCGGTAGTGATAAGCATGGAGACATGGGGAAATGGCGGTTGGCATGCTCCGCTGCCTGAATCGTGGTAGCTACCGCCTGGCCCCGGCGGTGTGTCACCAGCACCCTTCATTCACACAATTACAGTAGTGATAGGCATGGAGACATTGTGAAATGGCGGTTGGCATGCTCCGCCGCGTGAATCGCGGTGCATCGTGTCAATGTATGGCACCCATGTCGCGGTAGCTACCGCCTGGCCCCGGCGGTGTGTCACCAGCACACCTCCTTCCCACAAGTGCGGTAGTGATAGGCATGGAGACATGGGGAAATGGTGGTTAGCATGCTCTGACACCTGAATCACGGTAGCTTCTGCCTGGCCCCGGCGGTGTGTTACCAGCACCCTCCATTCACACAAGTGCGATAGTGATAGGCATGGAGACATGGGGAAATGGGGGTTTGCATGCTCCGCCGCCTGAATCGCAGTGCCTCTTGTCAATGTATGGCACCCATGTTGAGGTAGCTACCGCCCGGCCCCGGCGGTGTGTCACCAGCACACCTCCTTCACACAAGTGCGGTAGTGATATGCATGGAGACATTGGGAAATGGTGGTTGGCATGCTCTGCCACCTGAATCACGGTAGCTACTGCCTGGCCCCGGTGGTGTCACACCAGCACCTCCCATTCACACAAGTGTGGTAGTGATAGGCATGGAGACATGGGGAAATGGCGGTTGGCATGCTCCGCCGCCAAAATTGTGGTAGGGCCCCTGCGGTGTGTCACCACCATGGAGCTTGCCATAGAGCCAATGGGAACCTTTATTGCGGTGGCATGATGCAATTTTGAAGATTGCGGTAGGCGTGCTCCGCCACCGAGGAGGTGGTCATTGGATGCATTTGAAAGATGCACCATTGTGCTAGTGCACACCGGGCCCCTGCGTTGTGTCACTGCAATGGAGCTTGCCATAGAGCCAATGGGAACCTTTATTGCGGTGGCATGATGCAATTTTGAAGATCGTGGTAGGTGTGCTCTGCCACTGCGGAGGCAGTCATTGGATGCATTTGAAAGAGGCAGACCTGGACCACCAATTGCTGCAGCTTGGCACCTTGGAAACGACCCCAGGGGGCTATATATGTGTGGGAGCGAGCCTCACATTTCCACTGCTGCCAGAGCCTGCTGCCAAAGACCCCTCACTTGCTGCTGCCTCCAGGGACTGCTGCCTAAGACCCCTCACCTGCTGCTGCCTCCAGGGACTGCTGCCTGAGAGCCCTGACTTGATTCTGCCTCCAGGGACTGCTGCCTGAGAGCCCTCACCTGCTGCTGCCTCCAGGGACTGCTACCTGAGACCCCTCACCAACCAATTCCGCCGCTGCTGCTGTCTCATGTCTACAATGATGGCAAGGACAGAGAAGATCTGTGCCAGGCCCTTTACGAGCGAGGAGCTGGAGGTCCTGGTCGACGAGGTGCTCACACAGTACTCAAGGCTATATGGTGCCCCAAATGTCGTGGTAGGTCCTCAACAGTGGGGGTAGTGCAGGGGAGGCACACATGTAGTTGGACTGATGCAGTATGTGCCTGGGAGTGTGGGGTTGGGTCATGCACTGCCTGACATGCTGTCTCCAGGGGGAAGGTGTGTGTACCCAATGCCACAGGTTTGCCTGCCTGCACATGTATGTATGAGTGACCTGTGTTGTATTGTCAGCCACACAGTGACGCAGATGGTTGTTAATGCAGGAGTCAGGACAGTGATTGCATGGCTGAATGGCTGTGTGTGCCCCTGCAGTACATCTCAGTGTGAGCCCAGCTGGCCAGCACAGTCCCCGCCCACAAAGACAAGGACTCATCACTTCACTTACAGAGTATTGCATCAGTCTTTTCACATTGCACTCCAGCTATGGGCCATCTCAGCACTGTAGTTTGCAAACGACCTTCCTTGTAAAGAGGATTTTGGATTTGTGAGATCATGTCTCTCAATGTGACATCCATGACACAGTTATCTATTCCCAGGGCAGGGACATTGAGGGCTGTGCAGTCTTGGACACAGTGAGTCTACCCCCACACACAGGTTGATATGTGATGTATGTGTTGCTCAACCCAACAATGCACTGGAGATGTGGGCAGGCTACATAGGGGTTTCAGCGTTGGCATCCTGCATGTGTGTGAGATGTGCAGGGACTGTGTTCCCCCTAACACCTGCATGCATTAACATCAGCTTTTCCCATGCAGATGTACCATGTGAGATGTACTCTAGTCCCCGATAGACATATTGTTGGATATGTGATGAGTTTGTAACTTGTTGCTATACTGAGAGATGTCGGTACTTAACACTGTGTCACTGATCCTTTCCCCCTCTTGTCTCCCATGCCTGCAGCTCAAGGTACACCAGCGTAAGGCCATGCGGAGGGCCATTGTAGAGAAGGTGCGAGCTCTGGGGGTCTCAAACCGACGGCGCACCCACTGCCACTAGAGGCGGGACAACATCTGCCGGCTGGCAAAGAACGTAGCGGAGCTGACCTTGGGGCTGCTTCCTTGCACTGGGCGTTTGGCACGGCACAGCATGACACCACTAATGGTGCACATCTTGGCGGTGACACAGCCTGAGCTGGATGTCCGTTTGAAGGAGCATCAGCAGCAAGCCAGGGGTGACAATTTTGGAGGGTGACTTTGGCTGGGAGTGGCTGCATGTGTACAGAGCCTGTACCAGCGCTAGCCTATGTGATGTTGGTAGTGTGAGGCAGTGGCATGTAAGTGGCTGCTGGGCTGGGTGCTGGTGTCATGCATTTGCCCTACCTGTACTTACAAAGGTGATTTGGATGCTGTGCATTCCCATTGCATTATGAGTTGTGCTCTTCAGGTTTCTTCTGCATTGGGGTAGTCTTGGAAATCCCATGGGGGGGGGGGAATGGCAGTGTGCCCGAACTGACTATGCCTTCATCAATGCGTCCATTGCATGCACCCAGATTGGGTAAGCCTAGACATCTGACAACAATGTGCACCAGTTTTTGAGCCCCAAACTACAACATGGTGGGTGGCATGGGCTAATGGCCATTGTGGGCTGTCATGTTGTAGTCTGTGTCTGTGTTGTCCCCTCCTGTTTCCATCCAGATCTATAATTGGCAACAAGTAGTGTGCCACCATCATGTCCCTAGGTGTGCTCAGAGCTAGTTGTGTGTCTAGTTGAACAGAGCCACAAACAGGGTGTTGTGCTGTGTGGTCATCACATGGCTCACTAATGCCTGAGTTTCCAGCTTCCACGCACTGTTTGAGTCTATATAGTGAGTTTTCACGATGTGATTGCACAGGGTGTTGTGCAACATGTAAATTTGTTCATCTTTTGTTATGCATTTCTTGCATATGTTTGTTCTGTTGCTGCCACTGACCTGACCCTACATCTCTCTCTCTCTCATGCAGCATCTCCTGTGGTCACGGAGGGACAGGAGACGGACACCAGTGGGGGTGAAACTAGCACAACAGCTGCATAGGAGCCCAGTGACACAGATGTCACCAGCGCCTCAGAGGGGGACAGGAGTTTACTGCAGGAATCCCAGCCTGAGACGCAAAGCACCACATCATCTGATACCAGCGGGGATGCATCTCTGTTGGTGGGCACAGGGAACAGGGACTCTGCATCGTCTTCCACCACACTGCGGCCAGTGCCCACCCTCCCAGCCACTTCCTGTGGTGCTGCCCGTGTCCGCCTCAGTAAGAGGGGAAGAGTGTCCTTCACCACTGGCACTGCTGCCCCAGCCCCTGTCCCCCCTGCTGCCATTGTTATGGTGGTCTAACCACTCACCTGAAATCCAGGTAATCAGCAGGGGCGATGATTTAGTCCCCAGTCCTACCAGACTAAATCTCAGCCTCACTGGATTTTGTTGACAGTGAGTCTGACAAATACTCTGAGAGGGAAGGGGTTTGGGACGACGAACAACACATAAAGAAAAGACACTGCGACTTCACTTCTGGACTAGCCGGGTTCTTAACTGCGAAGTCACCCTCGTCTGTCTTGTAAAATAAAGCATATAGTGTAAGAATGTTGTCTTGCTTATTCTACTACCAACATTAACTATGCTTCTCAAAATACAATAATCACCTTCTATAACAAGCGTAAGCCCATGAATGGTGTGATTTGTTTTTATGGTTCTTGTCAAGAAGAATCACATGAATGGACAGACTCTATTGAAAAGAAACAGAAAAGCAACATGTAATCTTCAAAACAGTTCTCATGACTCTTTTACTTTGGTAATTGTGACTGCACCCTTTCTCACCTTAATGCCCTCTCTTTTTCCTATCTGTGCTGTAACCTCTGACTCTTATTTTCTTAATTGCTACAATAAAAGAAAGGCAGGAAAACACTAGCCTATTTGGGGAAACAACCTTTACAACGAAACTTTGACAACGTGTGAAGTTACATCGCGGATTTTACAACGAACGCGATGTAACCACGCGATGCCATTACAACGCAAGTCTTTACATTGACTTGCGCTAGATGGCGTGCTAACATTACAAATAGTGTAGTTTACTATCCCAACACCTTCCCTACTGTTAAGTGGACTGGAGTTGGAATAGTAAATTACGCTTTTCTAATGTTAGCACGCCATCTAGCGCAAGTCGATGTAAAGACTTGCGTTGTAATGGCATCGCGTGGTTACATCGCGTTCGTTGTAAAAACCGCGATGTAACTGCACGCGTTGTAAACACACGCGTTGTTACGTCATACACCCGCCTATTTGTCAACTAACATATTACAGAAACAATTGCCTAAAAGAAATAAGGTGGAACAGAATGTTTGTTTCTTCAGTATTTGGATTCTTCGGTCATTAAGTGTCAAGTGCCACGACATGAAATATAGGAATAATTGTTCCACTTAAATGTTCAGAGCGCTTCCACATGGAGTCAAACAACAATGTCTTTGTTCCACTTAAATGTTCAAAGCGCTTTCACATGAAATCAAACAAACAATGTCTTTTCAACTTAATGTTCCAAGCGCTAACTTTGCAATGAGTGTCTCTAACTTTGCAAAAGATAACTGCCAAGAGCGTCTTTCCGTTATTTGCTTTGATCACGCTTTCCAAAAAATCCGATCCAGTAAAAGAAATAACTCCCCCTGAACACCAAAGGCATTCACGGGACTTAGCTCTCTAGATGCTTTCACTCGTGTTGAATGTTCTCACACGCGTTGAAGCAGAGGACGTAACCGCGAGTCTTGCCAGGCGAAGTCTTGACGCGGTCCTTGAATACCAGAAACGAAGTCAAGCGTGTAATACTTGCTTCGCAGCTATTTATACCCGAACAAGGGCGTTGTCAAGTGTGTCTTGTTGAACGCGCTACCGTGATGTCCCAGGGACGTTTCTAGACGCACGTTGGAACGCTCGTGCATTAGTTATGCCGATACATGATGGGCACAAAACAACAAATAGTTACAGGAACAGTAAACGCCCGAAATGTACAAAATAACAACCATGATGTTTTAGAACCTGCAATCTAAATACCTGGTTTGACTGGAAGAGGTATGCAAACATGATTAAAACCTTGAAATTGTGCAGAAACACAAAGAAGAGAATCAATGAATCCTACCATTGCAGCTGTGTGTTGGTTCCTGACAGCCATCAGTGCTGAAGTTTTGGACCTTTTGCACCAGCAGTGTGTAGGCCAAACAGCTCTCCTCAATGGATTGACATAAAGCAACAAAACATACAACAGCTGACCTAGGTCTAGCACTTAAGTTCCACTAGTTTCATATATTTAACTACCGAGTGCAACAACTCCCGGCATCCGCCATTGAAAGATGCCAATTTTGCAAGAAAGTCCACAGGAAAGGAAGGTGCACTCTTATAGAAGTCAGACAGGAAATACGTTTGTCATTCAAACAAAGTTCTTCTCTTATTTAAAGTTGTTTGATAAAAACTGGCACACAGCCAACGCGTTTCGTTCCCTAGTGCCTTGGGAACTTCGTCAGGGCTTTAATGACTATAAAAAATTAACATAAATACACATATATAATACATATATATAAAAAAAATATACAAAAGGGCAAATTTGTAAATAATACAAACAGAAAAACACATACTGTTGACAAGACCCAGAATCAATACAAAGATAAGCCAAACATGACAACAATAACCAAAATTATTGCACCAAAATACACATATCTTTTAAACAAATAGAGACAACAGAACACATTTCGAACAAAAAGTGCTACACATAATGTAGAAATCAATATAATAACGGTGGGAAATGTTGACATTAACACAAAGAAGGCTCTTTTGTATCAGATATCTCTAGCACCATAGCTAAATCTGAATACACAGAGCCGGAATAACAGAGTTAGAGTGAATAAAAACAGTGCCTGGATTACAGGTCAAGACGTTTTATAGCAAAAACCCGAGACTAATGAGGCAAAAGACTTTTATGGTTACTAATCACTGACCATTCTCAAAAGACCCAGTAGTGCCCACAGCCAAAAGAAAGAAAGAAAAGAAAGAAAAAGTAATAAAGGAATTAAACACTTGAAGAAAAAATAAATAATAAAGACACCTCCATATGAAATGAAGAAAGGGGAAATAAAAGTTAAAAGAACCTCAATAGAAAGTGAAATAAGAGAAACACGTAATAAACTGCGTGAACCTCTCACCTTGCTAGAAATATCAAGTAACATCAAGTAGACCAAAAATATTTGCAAACAGATCCTGTTTGAGAAGTATGTACAGAACAGTGCAATTTGTTCAGTTCAACCAATCCAAGAGATTCTAAAGAAAAATAATAGAATAATTTTGAAAAGGACACAAGGGATTATTTTCTTTCTAAGGGAGTCACCAAACTAAGAAGGCACACCGCGAGACATTCCTACGTTAAAACCGTAAGTCAGGCAACGCAATAACCCTTGTTTGTAAGTTTAAGTCTTATTAGTCAGGTGCAGCATCACAAGTAAGGATTATGCATAGAGTAACCATGGTCCAGAAGTCTTGTATATAAAAATTTGTGTAAAGTAGTTGGTCTAAGTATTGACCATTACGAACATGAGTGGAGGATGTAACCGACAAACTCAAGTACATTGAATCATCGTGATTAAAGAAAAAACAATAATACTACAAATAATCATGCCTGTAATCAATAATATCATGTGGCATTCAGAGTATACGCAAAAATCAAAAGTCCGGTGCCTCGCCAATTTAAGCATGTAAGGGGAATCCAAATTGAACCACATGGGTCGAGATAGAAAATCACATATGTAGTAAAATTCGGGTACAGATAAGGCTCAAAATCGATATCTAAAATTTAAAAAGAAAACAATTAGATTTGCCCCAGTAGATTAGGTCCGGTAAAGTACCTGAAACATCCTAACTGAGATGAAACTAACTGTATAACAGTGGAAAAATACAGAGATAAGTATTATGCAAATTCTCTCACCTGTATAAAATGCAAAAAAAGGGCATCAGATTTGGACCACTTGAATTGTATTAAAGTTGTATTAAAGTTCCGTAATTGTGGTTCGCACACGGGCTTTGGCTAGTAATCAATATCTAGAAATGAAAGGGAGTCAGTGAGTAAAACCAGCGAGGGTGATCCCGTACATTTCCAGAGATAAACAACTACCGAATCAAGAAACCAACAAATGAAAAACAAAAGTAGGGGTTTTAATGACAACGATGTTCCAAAAAGCATTACTGGCTCGAGATGCTTAATATCTCAGATTCAGTTTATGAATGATTACTGAGCAAAAGTTTATACAGTTACCATGTAGCTTTCAAAATTGTGAACATCTAAAAGAGTTTAAACGAGTACTCATGGTTAACAACACTAGCAACTAATGTTATTGTCCAAATATCTACAAAATACAACTGGTATCAGTTAATCAAAGGCAAGCTACTAAGAGGTAGCCAGGACCGTGAACGGTCAAAAGAATACACCCCAATAGCCAATAATTGCAAACATTTACATCCTACGGATTCCTTACTCAGGTATATCACAAAACATTCCCGGACCCACCACTTTTTTAAGGGGAGAGATTCATATACACTTAACGGGAAACACACATGCAGCAAACCAAAGCACTAACCAACGTGTGCTTGCAGTTCAAGTGGTAACGATCACCCCGCAACCCGACTACCCAATGGTAAAAAAATTGTCGCAAAGCAGCACGCGCTTAACTCAACAACGGCGCACATAAACCGGACAGCATGGTAACTGATATCAGGATAGATTTAGTACAGAGTCCATTAATTTCTGCCTGTTATGAGGACGCGCTGGAAACACGTGATAGCGTGGACGCCGTGTGTTACGTGAAGAGAGATCGAAGGAGGACCTGCGATAAGTCAGCTGTAAATTGCCGTCCTATGGCGGCCATCTTAGAGTGTCTAGATATAATATCAACATACATTGCTTATTCTAATCAGTCTGACATAAAGCCGACACTTCAGCCCAATTCGGGTCTCAATCTGCCGTAAAGTCTAAGACGGTAGTTCAAAGGAAATACCCTCACCGGTGTGATAAATAGGTTACAGTTGCAATCCCTACGGGTCACCTCAGTGTGATACTACTGCTATATATACAGGAAAGATGTTCCATCACATAATATTCCTAAAAGGAAAAAACAGGCCAGGGCAGCAAGCACGAGTCAATTCCCAAATGTAAAGACATAAAGCAGAATTAACACCACTAAACCTCTCAACACCTATGTCCTAGTAATTAGCAGTCAAAAAATGTGTGCCGACCGATACAGGCAGCACAATATAATGGGTCCAATACCAGAAGGCACCTCAATGCCTTCATTGACCACGACAAAAAATTGCCACAGGTGGTTGCTTTCATGGAGGGCATAAATTCAGATGTGGGTGGGCTGCACCAGATTGTCCAGGCTTTGTCCTCAACAGTGACGTCTGCCCTTCAACAGGCACATACTCACAGTCCATCTCTGGTCCCTTTGTCCACCCCCCATTCAGTGGCCACGTCTGACGATAGTGACCACGGTCCACATACATCAAAGTCACGCTACAGCACACGAAGCACACAGCAGCAGCAAACCAAGAGGTCCCGGGCGCATACACCATCCCCACAGAAGACCAAAGCCACCCCAGAGCGCAGAGAGAAAAGCCCACCAGGTGACACCAGGGGACAAAAAGCAAAGCAACAGACCTCAGACACACATGCCTCAGAGGCATCCCCATGCAAGGACTCTCCTGCCCCTAAAGCATCTCACAAAGAGAAGCATACAGTTTCTGTGCCCACCAAGGAGGTGGTTCATGCCAAGGGTACACTTAGGAAGGGCTCCAAGGCCGATTCACCCACCACCTTGACTCCCATTCCAAGCCCAGTGAAGCAGGGGAAGGAGGGCACTGTAGGGGTGACACCTAGTAAACAGGGGAAAGGGGGGCAGAGGCGAAGCCTGGCAAAGCGTTCTGCTGGGTCCAGCACATCACCAGAGGGGGTGCCAGCGTCTGCACCTGATGCAGCTTTGGTGGTGAGTGTTCCTGTTATGCCCACACTACTTCCCATTGATCCAGAGTCAGTCAAGCCATTTAGGATCCCCAAGAAGTGAAAAGGCACCCCTCCGCAATCTCCCAGCCACAACGTGTCTCCTGTCTGCATGACTCTGCCTCCACGTGCCACTACACCACCTGATCCAAGGAGCCCTCCGGCTTGCCAAGCCACTGATAGCTGTACCTCAGCTGTTCCGCTCTCTCCCCGGTCAAGTGACCCGACAGTCCCCAAGACACAGCCAGCTCCCAGTCCACCTGACAGCCAAGTCTGAGTGTTAGTTACTCTCACACACTGTCTCTCACACAAATAGGCATCTACTGCACATTGTTACCCACAGACTGTGTTGCTGACCATGGAAAGGTACAGTTGCACACATTCCCTTTGCAGCTTCTCATGGAAATACTCTGCACCCTGGACTGGCCACTGGCCCGGCTGTGTGCCCCTTGCCTGTGCAGCTTCTCATGGACATGCTCTGCACCTAGCTCTGGTCACTGGCCTTGTTGTTCACTGCTGTTTTGCCCTTGCCTGTGCAGCTTCTCATGGACATAGTCTGCACTTAGCCCTGGCCACTGGCCTTGTTGTTCACTGCTGTTTTGCCCTTGCCTGTGCAGCTTCTCATGGACATAGTCTGCACTTAGCCCTGGCCGCTGGCCTTGTTGTTCACTGCTGTTTTGCCCTTGCCTGTGCAGCGTCCCATGGACATGCTCTGCATTTTGTGCCTTGCTGTCTCATGGTACCTATCTGTGCAATATGTGAATAAAGGCAGTTGCTCCAGTTGTCTATTTTTTCAGTGTCCTTACTGAATAAAGTTATTTTGCTGTGTGTACATGGTTAACTGTGCCACATGGTCTGTGTGCCACTTCAACATAGTCAATGTTTGGGCTCACTTCCTCTATTGTTTTCAGGGGTGACAGGGTCTTCAGTTCTTCCTGACCCAGATACTTGTGGGGGCAATGGTGTCAATTTACAATGGATAGCAGTTGTCATTTACTTAATTTGTTCATGTTGGCTATATTGTACACATGTCAGGTTGGGGGGCAGTGCCATCACAGAGTGGGTTTCTGCACACAGTATTGACTCCTACTTTTTGTTTTTGTCACTTGTGAGTATGCAGAGTGTGTGACTGGAAATTCAGTGTTGTGTTTTGTTGCACATCCATGTGTCTTGTTGCTGTTTGTGGGGACTGTGCAGACCTGCTGTTCCACACTGCCATTGTGGTTGTGTTTTCTCATGCATTGCTGTCGCATGGTTCCTTCTTGCCTCCAGAGTGGCATGTTGTGTGTGTTGTCATACCATCCCCTATCTGTGCTTCAGATGCCTACCCATTGTGGGTCTGCACTCCCTCTCTTTGTGTATGGTACACTCCTGCCATGTCCCCTACTGACATGCAGTACACTTCACTTTGGTGTCAGCTGTCCCCTTGGTTTACATGTGTGTGTGCCTCCCCATCATTTCATTTATGACACTGTGCTTTGTGGTGCAGTTCTTTGGCCAGGGTCAATGTGTCACTGAGGGCATTTCACCAATGGGTTGTATGTGATGTTCTGGTGCTGTCTTTCAGTCATGTTTGCTCCTATGCAGTTCAACTGTGTGTGCTGCCCAGTCCTCTGGTCAAGTTGTTTCCACCTTTGTGTCCCAGACTTGTGCATCTGTTGGTGTTGTGTTGGATGTACGTGTGTTGGCTGTGCTATTGATTCACTTCCTGGGTGTGCTGTTGTCTTTGTGCTGTGCTGTATGGTGTTGTGTGGGTTGCTGTTCTGTCACTGCTGTCTGTGTGTGGCTGTTATGCTTGGTGTGCACACACTGCGTGTTGTGCATGCAGTGCTGTGTGTGTATATGGCCTTGTCATTGCCTGGTGTGCATCCCCTGATGTCCTGCTGTGTTTGCTATGTGATTTTTCTGCCTGTGCATCTGTTGTTTGTCTGATGTGGCTGTGTTGTTCTGTTATAGTGCACTTCTTGTGTGTGTTGTGGTATGTTGTTTGTGCATTGTTCTTGAGTGATGTGGTTATGCACTCCTGTTGTGTCTGTACTCCCATTGTCTTTCCACAGTTTAGCTGCACAGGGCATGTCTGTTCTTGTTGTGGTTCTGTGTGTGTTTCTGTTGGGTTATGTGTTTGTCTGTTGTTTTTGTGCAGACATTTGTTCTGGCATCCCTGTGTGTGTGTGATGTTTGTGGCTACCCCCAGGGTGTGTGATTGTTTGTGTGTGTATTGACTGGCACGTATTGCCAGCCTTCAGCGTGTTTGGCACTGGTGTTGTGTGCTGCTGGTGTGAGGGTGGTATGTGTGTAGATTCCTGCTGGTGTTTGTCAGTCATGGAGTGTGTCAATGGGTCCTGTGTGTAGTGGTGCTGGTGTACTCCTGTGAAGTAGTTGTATAGATGTGTGGCTGTTCACAGTTTGACTTCAGGGCGTTCCTTTCATCCTTGTGCCTATACATGGTTTGCCTTGCTGTCTTCCTGTGTTGTTGCACTATGATGTCTGTGGTTTGATCTCACTGACTGTACCAGCCATGTGTGCTTTGATGGTCTGAGGGTGTTGTTCTCTGTTCCTTGTCTTGCATGTGATGTACACATGCTTGGTGTGTGACTCCATGGCCTTCCATTTGTGTGCAGCCCACTTTGGTTTCCCTATTTGTTGTGCCCCATTGCTGTTGGCATGTGGGGTGTGTATGTGTCTGTGTGTCAGTCTGTGGTATGTATGTGTGACTATGCAGGCTGTGTGTCCATTTGGATGTTAATTCCTTGTATGTGTTCATTTGGTGCTTGTCCTAATTTTTGTTTCCCTGAGTGTGGTGTTGTGGTGGTGTGTATGTTTCCCTGGCCCTGTGCTACTGTTCTGTGTGTTGTGTGTTCCTGTGCAGCCACTCCTGCAGAGTCTGTCTCCCTGATTGTTTGTTGTGTTGTGCAGGGTGTTTGTTCACCTGACTTGTTGTTGTGCATGTGGTACACAGGAGGGGCACACAGCATGTGCCTTCATGGGGTGTGCTGGTGTGTGGTGGGAGGAGGTGTGGCCCTGTAGTCTTTGTGCCCTGCCCATGTCTGGCACTGGCCTGGCCTTCTGCATTGTGTGCATGTATTTCCTTGTGTTCCCTGCTGCGGTGACGTGACCGGGACATTGCTGCATGGTGGCGGTAGCTGTGTGTCCAGGATGCAGAGGGGTGACTTGGTGGCAGGTGGGTGATGTGTGGGTGCCCTTGTGGATGTGTCCCTTTCCCCACCAGGGTGTCTGATGTGGATTTGGACCCTGTGTCTGCCCATGTGTTGTGTGTTGTGTTTGTGTTATTGCGTACCTGCGGTGGCGTCCACGGCGGTTCATTAGTTACCGGTAATGTAGCAGGTACAGCACCGGAAAGACGTGTAGAGCTGGATCCATCGCGGTCGTGCCCAGGTGGTGTGGACCGGGACTCTGATTTCGCACTCCGCTGTCAAGCTTCCGCCGTCTCTGGTTGGGTGGTATCTCTGCTGCAGTGCGTCTGCTTGTTTGGAGCATCCCAATTTGTGGAGCGGGCGGATGTCATTCCGCATGGCAGAGAGTCTCCATTGGCTCCCATGGCTGCGGTGGCGGGCGTACTTTGATGGTGGTGCGCGTCGCACCGCAGCGGTCGGGAAATGGGCTATGTTTGGCCTTACTAATATGGTGGACGTGAGGACCGCTGCTCTTTGGCGGAAAAAAGCATTTTTCTGCACCGCCAGCACCGCGATGGTGCCACCGCCCGACATCCTAATGGACCCCATTCATTTTTCAGGACACTCATGCCAAGTTCAGGGTTTTGGCTGACACCATTTCTTACATAGCTCCCTCCTCGCCAGGAAGATAAAAAAAAAAGATTAATATAGAATGATCCTATATTGTGTTGTCTGCCCCCACACATCATGGCGCAGTATACCGAAGAGAATTATAGTAGGCCTTACCTGGAAGGTCGTACCCACAATTGCTGATAACGTCTTACCCACTTTTAGCCAGAATGCCCTCAAAGAAGGACATCCGGCAAACAAGTGGAGATCGTCCGTGCCCTCTGCGCCGTACCTCTTGCATCTGGAGATGAAGCAGTTTATAGCATAAATGAGGTCAGAGGCAGACAGGAGGCATAAGGTGTGACTATTGTAGTGACAACTGGAGGAGGAGCTCAAATAGGCATTCGTTATGCCAAGCAGAAGGTGTGGGAGGGTTCCCCCTGGTGGGTTTACATGAAGTGGGGGATGCAGAGCAGGAATATCGATGGAGAAATATCGTGGGACATTAATATCGCCGCAAAAATATCGTGGGGAAGAAATATCGACAACAAAAATATAGTTAACAAGAATATCAACTTACAGGTAAGTAATATCGATTACAAAAATATCGTTGTAATAAATATCGTTTATAAAAAATATCGTTGACAATAATATTGATGTATTAATAATGTTAGTATTTTAGTGTTTTTATTGAGAATTGTTTATCATTTTATTATATGTTTTAGAATTGTACTAGTTATTAATTTATTTTAAGTTTCATTCTGCGTTTTTAGTTCCGTAGCGGGTTGTGGGTTTATAGGGGAATAGGGTGGGAAGGAATTTAATTATATAAAATGTATTGAATAATTAATGTGTTAATTGATTAATTAATAATAGTTTAATAATTAGTTGTTAATTAATTTCAATTAGTAAATTAATAATTATGTTAATTGTTTAATTAATGTTAGGTGTGTGATGTGGTGTTTATATGTGTACATGGTATGAAGAATATTGACGTAATCCAGTCTAGATAAGATCAGCGCCCTGACCACAGTGACCTGAGAACCATGAGGGAACACGTATAGGAATTTCCTGAGCATGCAGAGGATCCAGAAGCATGGATTTACCACTGCTTAAACCTGTGCACTGAAGAAAAGTTGAAAATCAAACATCACGCCCAGGTTTCTAGTCACCGCCAGGGGAAAGAGGAGGGACATTACTGGGCCAGGCTCCTGTCCATCCTGGGAGAATGTTCAACCCAAGCAATAGGATGTTGGTTTTAGTTCTGGGCTGGAAGGTTTTTAGTAACTCAGGAAATGTTGCGCTCTGCTAGTAAACGTACGTATTAGTGGGCACAGAAGTGTATGGCATACCTTGCCCTGCTAGGTCGCTCCCCAGCCACTGCGCTGCCCCCTTGAGTGCCGCTCTGGTTCTCCCGCTGCCAGATTTCTGATTCCCGCTCCCGATCGCCGATTCCCACCGTTTTTTTTCCCGCTCCCCTTCCCCTCGCTGCCTTGGTTCCCGCGGCCCAGCCCCCCGAGCATCCCATTCGCCACCCCGCTCCCGCCTCCCAGCTGCCTCTCCCTCCCTCAGCCCCTCTTATGGAGGCCGCGCAGCGGGCGCGCCGCTGGCATGCCAAAGGCAAGCCCATCTGCGCCCGTCAGCGCCTGTCCGTGCCTGGACCACGCCCAGTGCCAGAACCCCTGGACCCCACGCTCGCCACGACGCCAGACTCAGATATGACGCTGACTCCCTCCACGCACTCAAAGCCGGCCGACACTACACCTGCTTCCAGGCTGCCCTGAAACGGACCCACGGACCCTTCTCCTGCCGCACCTGCAGCTTCACCTGCGACAGACCCACCAAACCTCCAAGAACTGGACCCAACAAACTCCGCTGCATTCTACTCAACACCCGCTCCGCACGCAAACACGCCATCGAGCTCTGGGACCTGCTCGTCACCTCCGACCCAGACGTGGCCTTCCTCACCGAGACCTGGTGGAACTGTAGTGAGTTCTCTCTGAATACGTACAGGCATTGTTAAGTTAGCATAACCACGTTAGATGTTAGAAAGCCATCTTTTTGCTTTTGCACACGGCACTGCGTTTACATGTTATTTCTTAAAACAAACTGCTGACTCGAGACTTGCTTCACACAAGAGCAATCTGTTGTTACCATCCCAGGCTCTGCGCAGCGACCTTGGTCTGTACATGGTGTGACAAACAGTCTGGGTTATTACACAATGCATGTTTTTCACTCTAGGTTGATCGGCCCACTATTTAGCCATAACACACGCGCAGCTGCAAATGCCTGAAAATTAGTGCTTTTAGTATCACAGACATCATGTTTATTATTCAGACCGAAGACGAGCCTTCCTGCGAGAAGACTCCTGATGCTCCTGTGATGTGATTTCACTAAGCTGATCTTTGAGGTATGGGGTCCCCTATTCAAGCCTAAGAGACCTTCTATTAGCATAATAATAATATTAGCTTCTTAGTAAAGGGAAGGTGGTAGTATCCACTGTCATTATAATATGATCACCCCTTTTATATTCTATGGTATTGTAACTATGTTGCTGGTTTTGATATTAATCATTTGTCTGCTTGTATTAGCCAAAGTACTGCATCTTAGGACACGTGGTCTATAAAAATAAACCCCTTTTATTTACAACGTGTCTCTGTTGATTATTGTTGTGGACTGATGTGAGAATAATATACGAACAGGTATTTCCGATTCCCACCATTCCTGAGTATGTACTGAGTCGCTTGTTCTGGGTTGTCTATTCATTGGGACCGCCGAGCTAAATCTCGGATAACGAATGGGACACTTATGCTAGCCGGATACTGGGTTCTGGGTTCTGAGGTGAGTTTCTGGTACACCACAATTCACTGAGGTCCTGGGGTTCTTCGCATAGTTCTGTGTATCAGCAGAATCCCTGCAACATGGCGCACCTAACGTTTGGTCTATGAGTTGAAACGCCTTAGTAGTGCTTACATTTAGTCCACAGCACCCTCATTCTTGTTTCCGGATAACAAGTCTGACGGATTTAAACCTACCTAGTTCTATTGATATAGGTTCCTTCAAGCTTGATCATTAAAAAAGGTTATTGAACCCTTGTGCTACTAAATACTTGAAGTATAGCTTGTCCTTATGGCAGTAGACATTGCGGCGCACAGCCGTGCAGCTCTGAAACGTCATTTGACGCAGTATGGGGTGCCGGACACGGGCATGGACGTCATCTTTGTGGTGGGAGCCGATGCGGCTCACCCGTTTGAGTTGTTCTATTCCTGGGTGACGATTCCGGCAGTCAGTGGGGATGACGATACCTTTCATTCTTACACTGCTACTGCCGTGCCTGCTAACTATGCGCCGTATAGGACACAGGAAATACCAATATCTGCTTGGCAACATCAGATTTGGTTTAATGGCGCCCTCCCCCATGTGGTTATACCGCCGAGAATGGGCCCTTTATCAATTGCAGGGGCCACTTGGCCGGTACTAGCCGGATTTACGCCTCATCCCCGTTACCTCACGGTGACGGTGGCTGAATTGCGTGTACTACACACTGCCCTTATATCAGTATATAGGGCGTTGGTGCAGTATGTGTCGCGCACTGTATAGGCGGGGGCGCCTGTTAGTGCGGGACAACCTAGTGATCGTCACGCGGTGGTCATTAGTCCTGTTATGGTCAATTCTGTTGTGGGCAAGCGCCCCCTCACAAGGGATGATTATCCTTTTTGGCTTGCTGAAAAATTTGACCAAATAGAGGCGGTTTATCCGCATACAACTCCTGTGGAAAAACACAGGATCCTCACCATTAGTTTGCCTAAAGACTTAGTTCCCCATATAGATGATTGTGTATCCTGGGGTAAGATTTTTGCTGCGACGTACGCGCAGTGCTTCGGCACTCCGTCTATGTTACAGCTGCCCTCCATAATTAAACAGGTTCAAGAGGACCATGGAGCGGAGTCTGCGATAGAATTGGGGATGCGGCTCCTCGGAGATTTTGGCCTGGTGGCTACCATGATAATGGGAAACCTTAAGGGTGATGCGTTGCACTTTCAGGTTCGTAATGAACTGAAGAAAGTTGCTGAAGAGGACAAGCCGCAGGAATTTGCAAAAATAATTTCAGAAGCATATCGTGATTTGGGTCGTAGCTCTTTAGGAGTTAAGCCTGTGATCAAAAATCCCGATTCTAAGCAGCAGGGTAAGGCAGAAACTTTTGGTAAGGATGGTCGGCCAATTTTTCCAAAACAACCTTGGCGGACTAAACAACAGGGAAAGCAGCAGCAGAAACAGGGCTCTCGGCCTGCCTCTCCCGTTCAGTCAAGTAGTGAACGCACTTATGATCTGCGAGATCGTGCTACTATTAAGTCTCCTGATAGATTTCAGGTTTCTGAACCGCGCTCTCCTCGTTCTTCACAGGAAACATCGGCTACACAGTCTGGTGGCGGAGGCGGTGGCAAAGGTCGGGGTGCTCCACAACAGCGTGACCAACCCCGACAGACTGAGGGTAAAGGCAAGCAGGACGAGTTTGCTCGACAAAGACCCCCGTTTCAGAAGAAGAAAGTGGCGGCTCTGACGGCAAAATATGCCTCAGATAGTGCGGACACAGCTTCAGAACCGGACATGGGCGCTGACGCTACTGGACAGCGCGGCAGAAATTACCATAGTCCGTCAAGCTCTGCGTCCATTTCTGGCGGCGACAGCAACTGATGTATTGGTTACTGTTGAAACAGCTGACACCAGAGTGGCTCCCCCTGATAGACTTTATGAAATAGTCTTATTAATAGAGGGTGACATACAACGTACTATAAAAGGGATTTTTTGGGATAATCTGACCACCACCTATGATATCCTCCTAGCGGAGGCAGATTGGCCCCCAGCCTTCATTTTGGAAGCTCCTAGAGGGGAGGAGAAAATCCTCCCGTCCTTTGCGCACACGGTGCCTAAGGACCAAGCTGAAATGTACGCTGGTGAGTGGGCGCTGGCGCTTGCGCCAGCGGTATATCGTACTCAAGTGGGTTGGGACCGGTTGTCCCCCTGCCATGAGATTCCATTGCGGTCTATGCCCCAGCCTCAGCCCCAATATCCCATGCGTCGTGAAGCTAGACCTCACGTCGCGGCGATCCTTGAACAATTGGAATATCAGGGTGTGATTGAAACTTGTTTGTCCCCTATGAATAACCCTTTATTCACTGTAACGAAGCCTGACGGCTCGTACCGTTTAGTTTTGGATTACCGGCACCTAAACTCCCATTGCCGGACCTGCGCGGTACAAAATACACATAGCTCGGCTCTAGTCGACAGTCTCGTGCGTAAACGGTTTAAAACGACACTTGACATTTCCAATGGCTTTTTTAGCCATAACCTGTCCACACTGAGTAGCCAGTGGACAGCGTTTACTTCGGGCGGAAAACAAAAACAGTTTACGAGATTAGCCATGGGCTACAAAAATAGCCCTGGCGTCTTTTCCGCTCGCGTGGTTTCTCTCTTAGAAAGAATAGACCCCGAGGCATACTCCTATGTTGACGATATCTACCTCACGGATGACGAGCTGTTGCCGCATCTGTCTCGAGTCGACAATATTGTAGTGAGTTTTGCTGACTATGGCTACAAATTCAATTTTGCGAAGTCTCACATCGCGGAATATACAGTGTTGTTTTTGGGCTACGAGCTCAATAATGAAGGTAAGGGGTTAGCTCCCCACTTTCTGGAGAAGTGCGCATGCTTGAGTGCGCCAACGACACTAAAGAAATTACAATCTCTGCTGGGCTTTCTGAATTTCGGCCGTACGTACATTCCTGATTATGCCCAGCGTATCAAGCCGCTTTACGCCTTGGTACAACCCACATTTTCGAAGTCTAGCTGGCAGCTGGAACATTCTAAAATTTTGCAGTCTTTACAGGCTGACCTTCTTGCTTCACAATATTTGCTGACACGTGATAACCGCACCAACCTGGTAATAAGAATAGTGCCAGGCGCCGTGGGTTTCACGTATTTGACGTTTAATGAGGGCGATACAGTCCCCATTGCGTACAAATCCCACTTGTACACCTCTGCTGAATTACGTTTTTCCGCGGTCGAAAAAGTTCTGACTGCTGTACAGATGGCGATCCTTAAAGAACGCGCACTGTCACATGGGAAACAGATTCTGGTTGTAACACCCTATCCTGCCTTAGAAGCGGTGACAAAGGCAAGTGTACCAAATTCGAAAGCTTTGCATCCTCGGTGGATACAATGGGCCACAACACTGACGTCGCCAGACGTCACCTACATCTTTGATGCCTCATTACAGACTCAAGAGTTCTTGCAGTATGAATTCGTTCATCCGGCTCCTCTGTCTTTGCGCCCGCTCGAAGAATACCATTGTGTCATATACACTGACGGGTCTGCGCAGCCCGCAATTGGATCAAAGCACGCCTACTCAGCGGCTTGCGCAATTGTCGTAGGTACTTTCGTAAATGGTGAATTCCAATCTGATGCAGTGCATACGCAGTCATTGGGCGATTGTACCGCGCAATTGGCGGAGCTTCGGGCTCTAGTGCTTGCACTGGAGTTTGCTGATCCCCGAGTCACTACTCTAATAGTGAGTGATTCTTTCTACTGTGTCCAGTCCTATAATGACAATTTACACTTCTGGTCTCAGAATGACTATCGAGACACAAAAGGTGGCACAATTAAGCATAAAACGCTTTGGGTTCGAGTGGCAGACTTTAAAGAACGTCTCCCTCTCGTGAATGTTATTCACACTCTTGGTCACCAGCGACTTGGTGTCCATGCTGTCGGCAACAGCTTGGCTGACGAGGCAGCTAAAACAGCAGTGGCTACATACTTAGTGGCAGCAGTTACCAGATCAAAGAGTAAGATTGATGATGACATCTTGGCAGCTATCGCTGCTACAGAAAAGGGAGGCGATTACCCGAAGGGTTTTCCTTCTCGTTACATTTACCATTTAAGTCCTGATAATGTCCCATTAGTGAGGATTAACGACGTTGGTGACAGAATTATTCCCAACGCGGACTGCAGACCCGCACTGATTCTGGCTGCTCATGAGGGGTTGGCGTCAGCCCACGCCGGAGTGTCAGCCACTATATCTCTGCTACAACAACGTTACTGGTGGTTTGGTTTATATAAACAAGCGCGCGCTTATGTTCTTGATTGTGACATTTGCCAACAGATTAAACCTTCTACTGTTGCGCGCCCATCACAAACACAGTTGTACATATCCAATAAACCATTTGGTTGTGTTTATTTGGATCACTGCGGTCCTTTTTCTTCTGATACTGCGTACAAGTACATCTTGGTTGCAGTGGATTCGTGCACACGTTTTCTGTGGGTATGGCCACAAAGGAGTGCTGACTCGCGGACTGTCATCAGAGATTTGCGTGTCTTTGTGGGAACCTTTGCGTGTGGTACCTTCCATTCTGATCAGGGCCCTGCGTTCGCCTCTAAGGCTTACAAGGAGGCTATGAGAAGTTTGGGGGTCCTAGTCAAATTTTCGTCCCCCTACCGACCTGAGGGTAATAGTGTGGTGGAGCGAATGAACCGTGACTTAAAGCAATCATTGACAGCCCGTGTTTTAGGCACAGGCCGGAACTGGCTAGCCCATTTGTATAACGTTCAACGTGCACTTAATAATCTCCCTAGAAGGTCTCTGGGTGGGCGGACCCCGTACATGATGCTCTTCGGAATCAGAATGTTTGTACCAGACCTTGATGGTCTAGACATGGCGGCGTCGACCGCACCCTTTGACGTAGATGATCACTGTGCTGTTTTACAGACTCTACAAGAAGCCAGAGACACTCTATCGAAGGAACACTTGCCCTCCACATCTGAAGTTGAAGTTCAGGTTCCGGTAGTCGGCTGGCTACCCCGAGTTGGAGATCTGGTCCGTGAGAAGGTGGAGAACAAGAAGGAGTTCGGCCCCTCTTATCGTGCACCAGTTCCAGTGCTTGGAGTGCAGGGAACAAGAACAGTCATTTTACCTCCACTTCCTGGTCGCAAAGAAAACAGGTACATCTCTATTGACAATGTCAAACTTCAGCGAGTGGCCGATACTTCTTAGCATGACTCCAGCAGTTTCATGCCAGACGATGCGAAGAAATTCAATGTTGACTCTTGCTTCTAACACCTTGCCTGATGTTGCCATCGAGATGCAATCGGTTACTGATCCCTTGTTGATACCATCGGCTGGTGGTTTGCCCGAAGAGACTGAGTATGCTTATCCTACACGTGGTCCCTCGCCTGTTTTACAATCTACGGCGCTTGGACAGTCCCGTTTCTCCTTTGACACTAACTCGTTGCCCTCAAGCCCCCCATCGAACATTGCTGTTTTTTTCAGCTGGTTTAAGAGACATTTTTTGATTGCCCCTTGGACATACATTTGGCTGTTGCTTTTCAGTATTTTTTTGTTTATGTCCATTGGATTCGTGATAGTTTTTTTCCGTCTTGTGGATGGCCACTATCTGAGTGAGAGATCGACAATTAGACTTATCAATGGAACTTTGGCCCCCCACTCCTCGTCCCACGTCATGAAGAGGGACCAGACTTTTGTGAATATTACTGCCTGGCCCGTCTTGGATGGAATCGCATGGGATGCTGTTAAATTCCAAATTCATGGGCCTACAGAGGTCATTAATGTACCTAATGTATTTCGTGTTTCTATGGGTGATGTGGTTAGGCAGAACATACGTTCTGATGATTGGGATGTACACGCCATTGAGTCACTGTTTTCTGATTTGAAATATTATGCCGCTTTTGATGCTGAAGATTTATACGAAAATGCGGCTAATTATGCGGAACAGTATTGTTTTCAACATTATGGCAATCATTTCCTGCATAAAGCAAATACATTTAGAAATTTTGTAAATTTTACCCAATGGGAACACTGTCCTACTCCCGAATTCGGAAGTTCACAAACACTAGTTAACAAGTATTCATATTTTACCGATTTCAGTGTTTCCAACCCGGCAGCGTTTTATTTTAAGGTGCTGCCTGAGTCTGCCGCAAAGGTTAGACTGACACACACGAAGCTACTTTATTCTAAGTCCTTTATGGACGAGTTGTCAATCAAAGGTTATGATGTATGGAAGGCTACTATTGATCTAAAGTCGGTTTGGGGTTCCAAGCCGTGGCAGGTACAGGGTACAGAGGCTTTACATCGTGCCTGTCTTATACCAAATCATATTTTATTTTTGAATTCATCCATCTTCCAAACCACCTGTTTTGGATTGGCTACTTCTAAACAATTAAAATCACCTTCTGTGCCGGATCTGGGCGCTTATCCCAATTGGGATAACCACACAGATCTGTCCCTTGCTGCTTTGCACTCCTTAGTTTCAAATACATCTTTCAATATTTCGAAAGTTAATAGTGAGGGTTGGTTAATTTGGCAAAGCAGTTCAGATATCTGTCAACGACGTTTTCTGGGACTGAAACCGGGGTATACTCAGGAACGCGTAGACCCTCGGTTTGAGTCGTCACATACTGTAACTACATACTCTGTGGGCAAGTTATGTCAATCTTGGCTGCGACATTCCACTTTGGCGTCTGTCAAAGTTCATTTATCACAATTACATGACAAAATAGATTTGAATGATTTTGTTAAGGGTCCTGTGGGTGGCAGAACCAAGAGGTGGGCGTATGCTATTTACAACGAAGTCTGGAAGTTGTCACAGATTGAGGCGGCTTCCAGATTGAGGGCTATTGACCAAGCCAACATGGAAAAGGTTTTAGCCGTTATAGATAACAGCATTAGCCCTCTCTCTTCTAGGATTTATACATTAGATAATATTGTTTCATCAGTAGTTGATATTGTGCATGATGATATGTCTGTGTTATATCATGGTCAAAACCAGTTGCGTTCTGTTATGCAGTTTGCTTGGACATTGCAGACTTTAAAGGCAGGGAGAGTCCCTTGGGACTATCTTAACACTACATCGTTATTCCTTCCCTTTAACCTTACTGACAAGCAGCGATTTATGTCCATGAAGGATGCTACATATTCATTGTTACATATTGAAAAATTAGAACCATTGCCTTTTTCTGTAGCGGAGATCAATTCGGCTACGTGGTTAGTCCACGGATTGATAACTCTCCCTTTTGCGCTTTTTGAGTTTACGTCTTGTATGAAACATTATGCTTTGGGTAGATATGAACCGCTGGGCACCGCTTTCATACATGAGGTTTGGTCCCTCCCCTTTACGTATAGATGTACTAGGGACGGGACTGAGGTTTATTTGAAGGGCGAGGAATGTACCACGTCACCTGACCATTCCTTGGTATGTAGGCACATTCAATTACACGGCGCATGCAATGTACAAGCACCGAATTTAGCATGCATCCTACGGGGTGTCCCAGTGCCTGTGATTACGCCTTCTTTCACACTGCTTGCTAACGGTAGTTATTTGATTTTGAATAGTGAAGCTTGCTGTGGGATGTTAGTGGGAATCCCGTATATTGTAACTGTCTCGCAGAAAGTGGTCTGCTGCAATAATGTTCTCTTTCCACCCCCGCATGGGCGGCTGGATGCTTCCATCTGGCCTTCGATTCCAACCTTGAAAGCAGAGTTCAACAAGTTGAGCAGAATAAGAGCCCTATTGTCCCAAAAGGAGGTGTTTTTGACTTCATCTCGTGAAACATTCGACCTTCACGTTGCTAATACGCGCACTGAGGTACAGGCGCTTCTGAATACTGACCTCCCCCTGCATTTCGGCTCTTTGATCCAAACTATTTTCAATGCCTCGTCCACGACCGGCCTGGCTCATTTTTTTAAACTTGTGGGCTCGGGTCTCGTGACCTCTTTCCAAACTATTTTTGGTGTGGTTCCGGGCTTTTTTCATTCACTTTTCTCGAGCATCTTTGGAGGTGTTCCGCTGCTTCTGGCACTAGTGGCGGGTGTGCTGCTTTTCCTTTTCATACTACGGAATGGCTGCTCCTTCTGTGCCGCACGTGCACCTGTCCCGCCTGCATCTTCTTCGAGATAGGATGCTTGACTTTTATGGAACTCTGCCATTGGCGACCTTAAGCCTGGCATATGGATTATCTTTCCGGTATTGCTACTTCACCTGCGTGCAGCCTGTGCTTCACTGCCTGGATTGTCCCTTTGAATGGCCTTTGGATTTGTGCTTGACCGGCCTGGTGTCTCCGGTGCCGGATTTCGATCGACTAATGAGGCCCTTAGTGTCTCACGAGTTGACCTGTTCTGGTGTCCGGATAATGGCTTGTGGAGCAGCACATGGGATCCTGGGTAATTGGGACATCTCTACAGCTGCCTACAACTTCTTGGCTATGAGCTATTTGGAGGAACATTCCGGGTGCCCTCTGATCGTGCTGGAAGCTCCGCTGATTGAAGAACACGTGTGTTCCTTTTCGTTGATGGATTGGATGGCTGAGACTTTCGCTGGCCCTGCAAATGATTTTTTGTTGGAAGCGGTTGCCACATATGCTGCCTATACATTCATGGATTGACTGAACTGTCGTCCTTGGCGCCTGTCGCTCCTGGACAGCACCCTGCCGCGGCATTTACCTTTTTCTTTTTTTGCTTTCTCCCTGATGGTTGTTTTGAGTTTTTTTTTAATTGATTATATTTTTTTTTCCGGACACCACAGTTTCCCCTTTTGCTTTTCAATTTTTTTCGTTTCAGACTTTAACTCATTCTGAACCTTTGGATTGGTTACGCCTTGTTCTGCTCTGACGAAACTGAACTCTGCGTTCTCTCTTTTCTTGCCTACTAAATAGTGCTTCGATCAAGGGGGCGTGTAGTGAGTTCTCTCTGAATACGTACAGGCATTGTTAAGTTAGCATAACCACGTTAGATGTTAGAAAGCCATCTTTTTGCTTTTGCACACGGCACTGCGTTTACATGTTATTTCTTAAAACAAACTGCTGACTCGAGACTTGCTTCACACAAGAGCAATCTGTTGTTACCATCCCAGGCTCTGCGCAGCGACCTTGGTCTGTACATGGTGTGACAAACAGTCTGGGTTATTACACAATGCATGTTTTTCACTCTAGGTTGATCGGCCCACTATTTAGCCATAACACACGCGCAGCTGCAAATGCCTGAAAATTAGTGCTTTTAGTATCACAGACATCATGTTTATTATTCAGACCGAAGACGAGCCTTCCTGCGAGAAGACTCCTGATGCTCCTGTGATGTGATTTCACTAAGCTGATCTTTGAGGTATGGGGTCCCCTATTCAAGCCTAAGAGACCTTCTATTAGCATAATAATAATATTAGCTTCTTAGTAAAGGGAAGGTGGTAGTATCCACTGTCATTATAATATGATCACCCCTTTTATATTCTATGGTATTGTAACTATGTTGCTGGTTTTGATATTAATCATTTGTCTGCTTGTATTAGCCAAAGTACTGCATCTTAGGACACGTGGTCTATAAAAATAAACCCCTTTTATTTACAACGTGTCTCTGTTGATTATTGTTGTGGACTGATGTGAGAATAATATACGAACAGGTATTTCCGATTCCCACCATTCCTGAGTATGTACTGAGTCGCTTGTTCTGGGTTGTCTATTCATTGGGACCGCCGAGCTAAATCTCGGATAACGAATGGGACACTTATGCTAGCCGGATACTGGGTTCTGGGTTCTGAGGTGAGTTTCTGGTACACCACAATTCACTGAGGTCCTGGGGTTCTTCGCATAGTTCTGTGTATCAGCAGAATCCCTGCAACAGAACGACTCCTCGGCACCAGACATTGCCATAGCCATCCCGGACGGCTACAAGATCACCCGCAGGGACCGCGCCAATGGAATCGGAGGAGGAATAGCCGTCTACAAGTCCACCCTCAAGGTCACCACCCACGCAGACGACACCCTCAACACCGCCGAACACCTGCACTTCCGGATCCACACCGACCCCAACACCACCCTCAGAGGAACACTCATCTACAGACCCCCCGGACCCTGGGCTCAGTTCAGCGACTCCATCGCCGACCTCGCCAGCACCCACGCACTCGCCTCCACGGACTACATCCTCCTCGGGGACCTGAATTTCCACCTCGAGAACAACAACGATGCCTACTCCGCCACTCTGAACGAAAACCTCGCCAACCTCGGCCTCAGACAACTCATCACCGCACTCACCCACGCCGCAGGCCACACGCTGGACGCCGTCTTCTCCACAAGCAACCACGTCGCCTTCGACCACACCTCCGAACCCCACTGGACCGACCACCGCTGCATCCACTTCACCTTCAAAAAACCAACCACACACCACCGCACCCAACAGCTGCCGCGTCGCTGCTGGAACAAAGTCACCGAAGACCAGCTGACCACCACCCTCGCCCAGAACCCACCTATCAACCCCACCTGCCCTGACGCCTCAGCCCGCAACCTCAGACAGTGGATCAACGACTGCGCCAACACCCTCGCCCCACTCAAGAGACCATCCAACAGCCACGCCAGCAGGAGAGCCACCTGGTTCACCGACGAGCTCCTGACCTCCAAACGCGCCTGCCGTAAGCTGGAGAAGAAATGGCTCCACAAACGAACGGCAGAAAACCACGCAGCCCACAAGGATGCCACCCGCAGACATCACCACCTCATCAGACTTGCCAAGAGATCCTCCTTCAAAGACCGCCTGGATAACAACGCACACAACAGCAAAGAGCTCTTCCGCATCGTGAAAGAAGTCTCAAACCCCGACGCCAGCGCCAACGACATCCCGCCCTCACAAGAACTGTGCGACTCACTGGCCACCTTCTTCCACCGCAAGATCGCTGACATCCACGACAGCTTCAACTCCACGACCGCACCAACGACGCACGACTCCACCCGCCCCGCGATCACCAACAGCGCCAACCGCCTGACCTCCTGAGCCAACACCAACGACGACGGGACACGCAAGATCATGAACTCCATCCACTCAGGATCTCCGTCAGACCCATGCCCACACCACGTATTCAACAAAGCAGACGCGCCCATCGCACCCCAGCTACGGAGGGTCATCAACATCTCCTTCGAAAAAGCGACATTTACGGAAAGCTGGAAGCACGCAGAAATCAACGTCCTCCTCAAAAAGCCCAAGGCCGACCCCAAGGACCTCAAAAACTTCCGACCCATCTCCCGTTCCAGGCAAAGGTCGTCGAGAAAATCGTCAACATTCAACTGACCCGCCACCTCGAAGACAACAACATCCTGGACCCGTCCCAATCCGGATTCAGACGTAAGCACAGCACCAAGACAGCCCTCATCGCCGCCAAAGACGACATCAGACGCCAACTGGACAACGGCCCTCATCTTCCTGGACCTGTCAGCCGCATTCGACACGGTCTGCCACCGCACCCTAAAGACATGCCTCCAAGAAGCCGGAATCCAAGAGAAGGCCCTTGATTGGACCTCGTCCTTCCTCTCCGGCAGAACCCAGAGCGTCCGTCTCCCATCTTTCCGGTCAGAAGCCACCGACATCATCTGCGGTGTCCCCCAGGGCTCATCCCTCAGCCCGACGCTGTTCAACTTCTACATGGCCCCCCTCACACAAGTGGCCCGCCACCACAAACTCAACATTATCTCCTATGCCGACGACACCCAGCTCATCCTCTCCCTCACCAAGGACCCTCACACCGCCAAAACCAACATTCACAAGGGCATGAAGCCCATCGCCGACTGGATGAGGAGTAACCGTCTGAAACTGAACTCAGACAAGACGGAGGTCCTCATACTCGGACTCATCCCCTCAGCCTGAGACGACTCCTGGTGGCCGACCGCTCTGGGGACAGCACCGACACCAACCGACCACGCACGCAACCTAGGATTCATCCTCGACTCCTCCCTCTCCATGTCCAAGCAAGTCAACGCCATCTCCTCCGGGAAACATCCTTTACCACGCAACCATTACAACGCGGTATGGTTACATCGTGGTTTTAACAACGCAAGTCGTTACACCGACTTGCACTGGAGGGTGCTGTAGGCTAAGGAATAGTGTGAATTACTATTCCAACACCTTCCCTACTGTACGTAGACTGGAGTTGGAATAGTAATTCACACTATTCCTATGTCCAGCGCCCTCCAACTCAAGTCGATGTAACGACTTGCGTTGTTAAAACCGCGATGTAACATACCGCGTTGTAATGGTACGCGTTGTTACATCATACATCCGTCGCCTCCTCCTGCTACAACACCCTACGCATGCTCCACCGGATCTACAAATGGATCCCGACCGAAACAAGAAGAACAGTGACACAGGCCCTCGTCAGCAGCAGACTGGACTACGGCAACGCATTCTACGCAGGAATCCCAGCCAAACACCAATGGCGGCTACAACGCATCCAAAACGCCTCTGCCCGACTGATCGTCAACGCCCCCTGCCGCAGCCACATCACCCCCGTCCTGAGAGACCTGCATTGGCTCCCCATCGACAAGAGGATCACCTTCAAGCTCCTCACCCACGCACACAAAGCACTTCACAACGCCGGACCAGCCTACCTGAACAGCAGACTCAGCTTCTACACCCCCACCCGCCAGCTCCGCTCCGCCAACCTTGCCCTCGCAGATGTCCCCCGCATCCAACGTACGACCGTCGGCGGCAGCTCCTTCTCTTACCTCGCCGCCAAAACCTGGAACACCCGCCCAACCCACCTACGACCGACCCAAGACCTACTCGCCTTCAGAAGACTCCTCAAGACCTGGCTCTTCGAGCAGTAGCGGCACCCCCCCCTCAGTGCCTTGAGACCCTCACGGGTAAGTAGCGCGCTTTACAAATACCTTGATTGATTGATTGATTGATATGGTGCAACCAGGTAAGGGGATAAGCCCTATTACCCCTCAATTTAGTCTAGGAAAATCCTAAACAGTAACAGAGTTCAACAAAAGTCTGGGCACACATAAAAGTAATTAAACAGTGTGATTGTATTCACATAATTCGAGTGAATTCGAAACAATGGTCAAATGTTCTTGTTGGTAGAAAGTTGTGATGGAGTAGGTAAAGCAAAATTTTGTATACCTTCTCTATTTTGCATGAAAATACTAATTACATAATCGATTTATATTATAATTTGAATTAACTGGGTGATGTGTTATACTAACCAACAATTTGCATTTTTGGTAAACACAAATTACACGCGGGACTCATTGCTATTTGCATGGCGAAATAACTCTAATTACTAATTGTGGTATGCCTATTAACAGTAGTACGTGTGGTGATAGAATATTGCATGATTTATGTTGCTTTGGTGACGTTTGCGTTCCTGTTAGGACCGAATGGTGAGTTTTCATCGCTTTAAATGTCGCTATAAGCTAGGAAAATACTAATACATAAAGGGATTAGTGAGGGTTTAACATTAGAATCTTCTTTTCAACTTATTAATTACTCTTTTATGTTTGTTTTGCTTAAGTTGGCATTCGGGCCTACCAAACCATGACATTCAAAATGGAGTTCAGAAGTGGCCACCGTCTCGTGAGCGCGATGTCTACTGCGCAGACTCAGATGGCTCCGTAGGTCTCCAGGCATCCTCAAGTCAGAGCACAGTGTTCCTGGTCAAGGATAGGAACATGGAGGACTGCCAAACTTCAGTTAGTGAAAATCAAAGCAGGAAACAATGAGCTTCCACAACCAGGAAACAACAATGTTGCATGGTTATGACATGAACCGAGGAAGTGACCCAGCACTTCTTTGAGAACCAAAGTCTCTGGGAAAGTCGGATGATGTTAACATTTTCTTCAAATGGACCAATCAGACTTTAGTATTGCCAAAGAAATGTTTCATGTTACCCAGAATTTTATTATAAAAAGGGTAGTAGAATAGGGAGGAGTTACCTACCTTCGCACACCCCTACCGACCCCACAGGCGATGACAGATGAGCTACATGCTTGCACAATTCCCGGTCCTTTGGAGATCTTTGGGACTGTGTCGTGCTGAGCAAAGAACTTTCCCGAACTTTGAATCTTGGCCTGCTTTTATTGGGACAATTGAGCAGAGAATTCGGTTTAAGCAGAGCAAATTGAATTAGAAAAGACCCCAATAGCAAGACTAGGTAAATATAAAATGTCATGCGATTTGTGTTGATTGACTACATTTAAATTTTGATTGACCGAAATGCTAATTATATAATTGCAACAAGATTTTGGATAAACAATAATTTGATTAACAGAAATTATGAGTTTGTGATTTTTCCATTGGGGAATTAAAGGATTCTGAAGCTGGATGTTATGGAGTCTGCTCTGCATTTTTTGTGACTGTCTCATGACCTCTCTAACATTTAGTTTGGAAGTTGTCGGCTAATCTATTTGTGTAAATTCTCAGTAACCCGGAATTTCCTGCACATTGCTCCTGTTGTGCCACCTGCCGTCCAGCAGGTAGTGACACAGCCCCTCCAAATACACTGGGAGAAAAATCAGGCAGGAACGAGACAGTGATGTGTTGGGCCAGCTGGGAGAAAAAGCATTGGGTAAAAAAAAAAAAAAACACCGAACAAAGAAAGAAGGGAGGAAACTAGGAAACACAGCACTTTTGGGAGCAGCCAAGTGAAGGAAGGGGCCCCCCAATAGAGGCTGTAAGACATCCTGGAAGGAAGACTGCAGGGAGGGGGTATGAGCAGGAGGGGGTAGTAGTCTCAGCACCCGGCTGGGGAGCACCCTTGCAACATCTGCGCCGTTTGCGTTGGAAGTGGCCCTGCGTGCATGTCCTGCGGGGCCCCCGGTGCGCAGTGATTTGTGGGCGCGGAGCCGCCCCCCCATGCACAGAGCCGGGAGCAGGGCTGCTGGGAAGTAGCGGATCCCGAAGTTGCAGCCGGTCTGCGGATCCGGAGCGAGGGGGCGGAGAGGCGGGAGCCACGGAGCCCGGCGGGAGAGCCCCGGGGGAGATGGGGTGAGTGCGAGCGCTGGGGGTGCAGCGCAAGAAGTGCCGGTGTTAGAGAAGCTCCATGCTCCATGGGGGCGGGGGGCTCATGTGTTCGGCTTAAAACGTGCCGGTGGCCAGAGCCCCGGCGGAGGTGGGGTGCCTGTGCCCGATGTAAGAGGACTGGGGGGGGTCGCATGGGGTCTAAGAGTACCCGATCTGTTCAATTTAAGTGCCAGGGGGCATAGTACATCCCAGTAAGAGACCCAAACAAGTGCAACATTTGGTAGCTAAGACCTAAATAAACACGAGACCGTCCCGGTAAAAAAAAAAAAAAAAAAACACGCCCACCAGTGTAAAAGGGACGGGGCTTAAAAAAGAGAAAGAAGCGAAAAAACACACCCTCGAATCTGAAAAAGACGGGGCTTGAATTGACAGACAAAGCTCTTCTCCAATGGCTGACCAGCATTTAAGAGGCCAGCCAATGGAGAAGAGGGGCGGGTTCAAGCCCCACTACTGGAAAACATAAAATCTCGCCAGCGAGAATGCGCAAGCGCAGCCTTCGGTAGCCGAGACCTAAAAAGGAGCAGCACCTCTACATGCAGATTAATATTCTGCTAAACATTCGTGAAAGGTAAAAGCGAAGGCAAAAACTTGTTATGGTTGACATTCTTGGTGCTCGTATTGCAGTATAGTGATTAGAAGGAGCAGCATCTTTGAATTCAGAATAATCATCTGATATAAGTGCCAAGTAAATTAATATGCAGATATTAGCGGTGACATAAATACAATCAATATTCACCACATCCGAATGTCGTGATGTGTAATATGCAACCTGTTGGATACAACACCTTCACGTGTGTCTATAAAATAGTAAATATTATATTGAGCTATTATCCATAGTTGCAGATAAACAGTGTCAATGTATGTACATTTTTACAAATTGTTCATGAAACGTAGCAGCAACAAACATCACAGTTGTCATGATGTACGGATGTCATGTTTTTCTCTGCGTGTGTAGGGGGCAGCTCGTATTAGTCTCCTAAAAAATATTGCATCTCATGGTCACAATTTAGACCCTGTTCCACTGTATGAAGGCGCATGATCCAAATAGCTTCCGTGTGTCACCGATTTCTAGTGTTATCATTCACAATATGTAAGGTTATTGGGGTTTCCACTTTGAAAAGTGGGATGTCACAGTATATAATACAAGAAAGTTCATTTTTTCTACAAATTATGTACCACCTACTGTTTACTACATCCTTTGTATCCTTCCCAGCCCTGAGGAAGTTGTGGAATTAATTTCCATATGGGACGAAACACGTGTTGGCTGGTTTCTGTTTTCCTCTAATGAAAATGGAATAAAAGACAAAGCAACTTTCTACCAACAAGGACATTTGACCATTGTTTCAAATTCACTAGAATTATGTGAATACAATCACACTGTTTAATTACTTTTCTGTGTGCCCAGGCTTTTGTTGAACTTTGTGACTGTGTAGGATTTTCCAGGATCTTGGTTTTGTCTGGGTTGGATTGTAATTTGTTTGACTGGACCTAGTCCAAAGCGCTTTCATGCAGAGGGCAAATGATTATTTTGTGCTCACCCCTTCCCCCTTGTAGGAGAGCAGCAGCTGCATATTATCCACATATGATATGACCTTAATGCTTAAAGATTCGACCAGAGGGGCCAAAGGAGTCATATATATATTAAAAAGAGTAGGGCTCAGGGAGGAGCCCAGGGGTTGCCCATCTCAGTGTTTTAGTTCTGGAGGAGCAGAAGTTCATCCAGACTACCTGCTCTCGGTTCTCCAAAAAGGAGTTCAGCCACCCTAAGGCTGTCTCAGTCACCCCAGATGTAGCCTTTGTAGCAAAATGCTATGGTTCACTGTGTCAAACACTGCTGGCAGGTCCAACAACACCATAGCCCCATTGAGTTCGGAATCAGGGCTGATCTTAATGGATCAGAAACCTCTACATGCGTGTTTCTGTGCTGTGTCCAGCTCTGAAGGTGGGTGGTAACTGGTGTAAAAGATTATTTTCTGTCAAAAACCTAGTGAGTTGATAATTCACCACTTTTTCCAGAGTCTTGGCAGCTGCTGGCAGTAATGAGACTAGTCTGAAGTCTGCTAGTACTTACCTGTCACGTTTGCCTTTTTAGGAAGGGGGACAACATTGGCCCTTGTCCAGGAGTCTGGTATGACACCCGAACGGAGCGAAACAGAGAATAGCTCTTGGAAAATTGAGGCAATATCGTCTATACTCTTCAGGATATGAGGTGGGCAAAGGTCCTCTGGGGATCCTGGTCTGCAGTTTGCAAACTACACCCTCAAGTCCTCTATTGTGGGTGGTAGGAAGAGCGTCAGCTTTGTTTCAGCTATGGGGCCTACTATGTCTCCCAGTCTCTGACCCAGATCGAGAAAACTAGGACCCCCCAAGTTACCCTGGACTTTGGTGATCTTATCTTCAAAGAAGTCACTGAGTCCTGAACAAAGGACTTAATTGGTTGCCAGCAGTGAGGCCATAGTTTTGAGGTCCGTGAAGCTGGAAAAGATCTTAAAGATCTCTTTTCCGTTGTTATCAGCCTCTTCAATACTTTGGTATTCAAAATAGTTGCAAGCTCGTTTTATTTTGTCTCTGGTCACAGTGGTAATTCCTCATTCTAAGTCCTCTACAGAGCGCTGCAGCTGCTTCTCTGGTCCCAGTAGTAATTCCTCATTCTAACTCCTCTAGGCACTACTGCTAGCTGCTTCTCTGGTCACGTTGATAATTCCTCATTATAAGTCTTCTAGGGAGTGCTGCAGCTGTGCTTCTGGTCACAGTGGTAAATCCTCATTCTAAGTCTTCCAGACAATGCTATTAGCTGCTACTCTGGTCCCGTCGGAGTTTCTCTCATTCTTAGTCCTCTAGGCAGTGCTGCTAGCTGCTTCTCTGGTCCCATTGGTAATTCCTCATTCTTAGTCCTCTAGACACTTCTGATAGCTGCTTCCCTGGTCCGTCAGTAACTCCCCCATTCTAAGTCCTCTAGGCAGTGCTGCAGCTGTGTCTCTGGTCACAGTAGTAATTTTTCATTCTCAGTGCTTAATTTGAGCCGGTGGTTTCCAGTGCTCGGCACCAGCAGTTAATTGTCATCACTGGTACCTGTGACAGCCTGCCACATAGTGGCACTGTTTTTTTAATTCAGAGATGAGCACAACAAACTGTTGTTTATTAATTCATTATACATTAAGAATGTCTAATGCCTGCTGCCAAAGCCATTCTTGTAACTTTGGAGTCCTGAAACTGTCAGAATTGCATACACTTGTAGGAGTGCGACTTATTAGTTATGCTGTTACTGTAATTGACAGTGGCAATGGGCAGTGCGAGCGGGGGTGGCCCGCTGACTAGAGCCCTGTCACTTATTTTTGTACAAATTAAGCACTGTTCATTCTCAGTCCTCTAGGTCTCTGTGCCCAGTTGAAGTTCCTAATTCTTAGTCCTCTAGACAGTGCTGCTACCTGCTTCACTGGTCTCATCTGTAATGCCTCATTCTAAATCCTCTAGGCAGTACTGACTCTGTTCATACATCCACTAAACTCCAAACCAAAATACATAGGTAAAAGACATTGTCATTAAAATGTCAATAGCTCTAATTCTCGGAAGTTCAAGATCTATTACATTGCAAATGCCTGCTAATTGTTCCATTCCGCTGCCAGCAGTAAAGAGTGTCATCCAGAAATACATAACTATATGCACGGCGCCGTGCTTTATATAATTATATTCCATCACAGCACCCGGTTTTTGTCAACAAAGCCAATAGGTTTGGCTATTTCTCTGGTTACAGGCACACACCTCTGCAGTGCCTTAACTGACAGAGGTTTCATAATATTATAAAGTTGCACTTAATCAATAAAAGGCTGAAGACTCGCCCCACCCTCTCAGAGCGCGGGCCAGCAGCGGCTTTGTCGGACTTCTGCAGCGTTCTTGCAGCCAGGACAGCGCGGTGTGTTTATCCTACATGTAAATGAAATACTGTTTCTGAAGTTTGGGCAGCTGGTTTAATGCCCATTCACAATTGTATGAGAAAATATTTAGGCAACAACATGGAATGGGGGCATTAAAGTATAAATACAGGAACCTAGATCAACATTAGCAATAGAGTCTATTTATTTATATCAAAAAGGGAATAAAAATTCATCAAACTTGTCAGCAACATGAGGACGACCTATTGCTGACAGGTTTTCATGCAACGCAGTGAAGTGCTTTGTAAGTTGGTTCGATTTCATAGCGACTGCATCAAGAGAGAGATCCCACCGGTTGCGTAACGATACCCGCACACCAGCGCAGGATCGTTATTCGAGGCATACGCTTCCGAGCCAACAGAATTTTTTGAACCTTGCCATTGGAGACACTTGACACGAGTCATGCCATGATCAGATGTATTTAGGAGCATAACACAGTGTACTTCACCACAAATAGACCCTGCCCATTACATTTTAGGAAATTTGGCCTTGGGTGACACAGACGTTCAATTTAAGACTATTCCCGACCTGGAAACACTATGGGGCATATCAGCAACAACCGGCGATAATTATCGCTAAGCGCACTTAGCGCTAGGATAATTATCGCCGGGTAACGTGGATTTTTATTGCTGAGATAGCGTGCTATTAGCAACGCTTATCTCAAAAGCGATAAAAATCCTAGCGCTAACTGCCTAACGTGAGATTATCGCTGAAAATCCAGTGATAATCTCACGAAATGTGGCATTAGCTTGCTGATAGGGCCGCACAAACTTAGCCATGATATCCACCTTCCATAGGATATCATGGCTAAGTCAGTCCTGAAGTAGGCATAAGGAAAGTAGCGATAACAGGGGTTATCGCTACTTTTCTTGCCGCTATGCTTCATAGCGTGGGGCTTGATGATAGGACTTAGCGACATTTCTCCTGTCATGTCAGGTCAGGAACGCCCACTTTGCATCTCATTAGAGATGCAAAGCTGGGCATTGAGAATTTGTGGCTAAAAACGGCCGCAAAAGCGGCGATAATTTTCTATCGCCGCCTTGTAGATATGCCCCTAAGAATGGCCAAGTTTCCAGTAACCATGGCTTCCTGATGAAGGCTGATAAGCCGAAACGTGCGTAGTTCAACAAGCCATGATGAAGATGACAACTTAGTTCCCCATAATTTTGACCATTGACGAAACAATTGTGATCTTTCCATTATTCTTATGCTTATAAGAATATCTGTTATCTTACATGAAAACGTTGTGCCCATTAACATATGAATATACAGATGGAAACATTCCCCATATGAAATATAAATACGAATATTTAATAGATCTGTGACTTTATCGTTATATACATGTAACATTGAATTCTATGAACAGTCTAAAAAAATTGAAGTTTGAATGAATAAGTATGACTGAATATAATAGGGTGGTTTCGTCATCAATATAAAAGTACTTTTTAATGAATCTGTTTGATACAACTATTGAAATGTATGATACATTTTTATTCCCTTTTTGATATAAATAAATAGACTTTATTGCTAATGATGATCTGGGTTTCTGCATTTATACTTTAATGCCCTCATTCCATTTTGTTGCCTAAGTATTTTCTCATACAATTGTTGCTAGTTACATCCCTGACCTAGGAAGTTATCCAATACCAGGGGAACCCAAATCATTACACTTGTTAATGCCCATTCACATCCAGCAGGCTGAGGATCACAGTGCAGCGACGCTTCCACAGCCTCTGCCCTGGGCGGCAGCATAGTGAGCTAAGCTGTTTGTCTGGGATCACACAATGTCGCGAGGCGGCGAAGCCGGGCTTTGAATCCGACCTCGCTACAGGGCTACAGGCTTTAATGTGCTCTATTGAATTCGTGGCCAGCTGTGCCGGTATCGGAAGCTGAATTTCAGAACCTTGTGACTCTGCTATGTTGTGCGTCCCGCTCACGCGCCTTCTTTGATTTTGGACGCTGCGCCTGGCTGGGGCCTCAGGGGAACTGCTCTCCCGTCCCTCACTGCTGTCAGAACGTTTAATCTTCTCAGGGAGTCGCAGTGCAGCCCCGCGGATTTTAAATTGGAAGAGACACCAATTACAAAATGATGTAATTTGCTTGTGAAAAGGTTCAAGCTTTGAATTTAAAATTTAGGATAGCTAATTGGTTTAATGTGCTAGAGGTCATTAGTATTTCCGGTAGCTCAGTGAATATTTTTTAAAATGTTCAGCAATTTATTCAAAGTGCACTTTGGTTGCAAACTGTAAAATACTAAAAAACAGTGTTGCAAAATGTGAGAATTATAGCGATTACGCAAAACATGTCTGCTAAACCCAAGTAAATCACTTGCTATGAATTTAGTTTCAGGACCACAATAAACCTATTGTGGAGCAGAGAATAATTTAATTTCTAAAAGAAAGTTTCTTTAAAGCAAAAAAATAAATTAATTGGTAAAACAATAAACAGTGGTGGTGATTTTTTTTAAAAATTGGAGTAGCATGATGTTTCTTGCTTGTTCTAAATTGTACGAGTCTCACATGATTTGGCAATTTTACTTTGCAAAAGTACGGTGAGCTGCATTTTTTCTGGTAGTTTGTTTCGTCTTATGGCTGCTGACTACATGCTCTATATAATCAGTTGCAATATTAACGAGCATTTGCAATGCAATAGGTCTCGTATTTGCACATTGAGCTATTGGCACTTTAAATGACTGCCTTTTATTAATGTGTTTTGAAAATCTGCAGGTGGTGCTTAAACACGCACTTTGTACATATAGTTGTTGCTTACGAGAAGCGAGGCTGACAGTGAATGCGCCTCTTTTACTGCCAGCCTTGCTTCTCATAAGCAAGGACTAGAAGTACAAAGTGCATGTTTATGCACCACTTGCACATAAAGAAAAGCCATTATCATTTGCAATGCCAATAGCTCAAACTCTCGCAAATGCAAGACCTATTACATTGCAAGTTCTTGTTCTATTTTAGATTAGGTTCTTGGCACAGATTTTCGCGCCAGACCATTGTTTTAAAAACAAATAAAAAATAGAGACTTTTTTGGTCAGTAGGCTTCATCCATTTATCTGTTGAGTTGCGATTCCCATTTTAACCCAGTCCACCACTGCATACAGGATGGGGCAATGGGTCAGCGCACTTTCCCATTGTCTCCATTACCACTGAGCGCCTGCACACACATTGTGTGCTTTGTTCACATATTCTTAAAAACAATTTCTTTCTTTTCATTAAAGCTCTTTCAAAGCGTGCTATGAGTTTGTATATTGCCTTTAATAACCAGCTATATATTTTGCTAGCACATCAGGTGCCCACTTAGACTTTTTCACTTTTCCAGTTCGGCACGGATGGCACTGTGCTAATCTTATGCTCAGGGCCACTGGAATTATGTGATTGTGTGGCCGAGCGAATTGCACATAATTATAGATTTGCCTCATTTGCCACTTAATCCACCATCTGTCACATAATCTTTTTAACAAAAAAATTGTTTCTAGCTCAAACGGTTCAGAAGTTATTAAAAATGCAGCAAAAATCTGTTGCCGTGCAGCGGAAAGCCCATTGCAAAGCTGGACTGGTCACATTCCTGTGCTGCATAATGCCTATAATTTGCCTTTTCTGGGTGCAAAATTTACTCAACCCACATATTTTGGCCCACTCCTGCCGTGTAATTCCATGGTCCCTCTTATGCTTAAAAACTCTGCTAGAAAAACAGACATTTGAGATGATCAGCTTGAGAGTATATGCGGTGGTGTAGAGCTGCTATCCACCTAAAACCTGTGAAATAACCAGAGTTCCCGGCATATATAGATATATAACTATAACCCATGCCAACTTATCAAATCCATGATAGAGTTTTAAAAATTGTTCTCTTTGATAATGTTTTTTAATGCAAATCCCTTATTTTTATTATACTCAACTTGACTTTTGAAATTTTGTATTCACTTTCTTTTTGTGTATTAGATTTCGCAGGAGGGGAGAACATGGCAACAAAGCAATGATAAAGCAGCACAACATGATGCATCATGGTACATAAGTTCAGCCACAACATGGTGGATACCTCTGATTGTTGATGGGAGGGGAGGTGTTGAAGGGATATACAGATGAGTGGATAGAAGGGAAATGACAGAGGATGAGAGGACTTCTTATTCACTTTCAGTGATTCAGTTATGTTATGTGATATGGGTTTATAAAGTGCACTGTTACCAAAAGGTGTCCTGGCGCTGAACACTGTTTACCTGGAAACCCTCCATCCCTAGAGCCCTGTCAGAGACTAAGCTGAGAACAACCATGTCTTCAGACCTCTCCTAAATGCTAGGAGTTCTGTGGCAGACCTTAGATAAACGGAAGTTCATTCCAGGCGCTGGTGGCTCTGAGAACAAAGCTCTTTCCACCCCAGTTGGCCTTTTTTGCCCTAGGAACGGCTGCCCACTTTGCTTCCGTTGAGCGCAACATTCTATCGGGGACATACCATTGAATACGCTTTTTTAGGTCTTCCGGGCCGGTCCCCCTCAGGGACTTGAATACCGTACAGAGAGCCTTGAATTGGGCTCGTTGTTTGATTGGGAGCCAGTGAAGGTAACGTAGGCCATTTCTGACCGACACAAACCTTGGAGTGCCCGTGAGCAGCCTGGCTGCCGCATTCTGTACCATCTGGAGTCTGTTAAGATGTTTATTGTTAATCGTCAAATACAGACTGTTGCAATAATCCAGACGGGACAGAATGAGAGCTGAAACAACTGATCTGAAGCTTTCATCCGTGAGGAGGAGCTTAATTTTATTCAGTGTTCTCAGGATAAAGAAACAGGTTGACACCACTCCGCTAACCTGGTCCCCAAATATGAGAGTGTTATCCACAATCACCCCCAAATTTTTTACCTTAAGTGCAGATTGTGGGGGGTAGGCCCATCTCACTGGGCCACCAGGCAGGGGACCAGAGGTTGGGGTTGATCCCGAAAATGATCAGCTCTGTTTTGCTTGCATTCAACTTCAGGCAATTAGCAGACATCCAGGCAGTAATTGCTGCCATGCAGTCATGGCAGCTAGTGGCCTTTTCCGCTTCTTTGCTTCTCTGTAGAGATAGCATGAATGCGTATCATCTGCGTAGGAGGTTATAAGTAGCCCGAAAGATCTTATAAGGGCAGCAAGCGGTCTCACATAAATATTGAAAAGCGTCGGGCTAAGCGAGGATCCCTGTGGGACTCCTCAGGGGAGGGCAAATGGTTTTGAACTATCCCCTCTTAGATCTACTGTTTGTACTCTGTTGGCCAAAAATGATTTCAATAGGTTCCAGGCCATGCCCTGGACCCCAGCCTTCGATAAACGACCCATCAACACCTCGTGATGGACTGTATCGAAGGCCGCCGACAGGTCCAGCATGATCAGAATGGCTGAACCTCCCTGGGCCACAGCCTCACGGACCTCTTCTGTGGCTTTTATCAATGCTGACTCTGTGCTGTGCCCCGCGTAGAACCCGTATTGCGAGGGGTCCAATATGTCGTTTTTCTCCAGGAAAAAGCTTAATTGCATGTTAATGGCCTTCTCCATGATTTTAGCCAGTAAAGGGAGGCGGAAGATGGGTCTGTAGCTATTTGGATCGTTTGGCTCTAAATTAGGTTTTTTAATAAGTGGTAGGATTGAAGTCGTTTTCCAGGATAAAGGGTAATGGCCTGTCCTCATTATGAGGTTGAGTAAGGGGGTGAGGGTATTAGAGATGACTTCCGAAGACATTTTCATTACCACAGCCGGACAAGGGTCCTTAGCGGAACCAGATCTGCACTCCATCAGCAGGTTGGCAACCTCCTTGTTCACCAGTGGGGTGAAGATGTTAAGCGTGGGGGCATTATTTGTTACCGTAGTCCCGAGAGCCCAATCACTAGCCTCGCCCAGTTGGCTGTTGAAGGAGGAGAAACTGGCTTCCACTTTATTTAGAAAAAAAGAGGCTAGTGTATTGCAGAAATCTGGATTACTATGCGAGATGGGTTTGGAGGGAGTCATGAGATTGGTTACTGTTCTAAAAAGTTCCTTCACCGAGGATTTTGCTCCGATGATCTTTTCGGAGAAGTAAGCCATTTTTTCTTCCTGAAGAATTTTTTTATAAGCTGTAAGACTAGCTCTATAATCTTCCCTATTGGTCAGACTATACCCCTTTCTCCAGAGATGCTCCAGCCTCTTGCACTCTGATTTAAGCTCCTGAAGATTATGTGAGAACCAAGGGGCGGAAGATAGCCTACGTCTGGGGGAGCACCATTTGACAGGGGCCTGCTTGTGACAAGCAATATTGATCCACTCCTCATACGCTGCTGTGGCTTCCTCTATGTTAGTGGACAGATTTGGAACTGAGTCTATCAGGGCTTTATCAAAGTTGGAACAGTTAATATTCTTCAAAGTCCGGATGGCTCTCTTTTCCTTGGGCTTTGAGTTGGATAGTTTGGTGGGGGAGTATTCTCGAAAATAATAGCAGCATGATCTGTCCAGGGAAGTGGCAGGATATCCAAGATGGAAAGTCTGGAAGAATTTGTAAAGATTCCATCTAAGGTGTGGCCAGCCTCATGGGTTGGGCCTTCTACCCGCTGCGAGAGGTTCCCTCCCCCCATGATTTCCAGCAGTCTAGCGGTATCTGGATCGGTGGGGTCCTCAAGGTGAAAGTTAAAATCGCCTAGCATGGTAAAAGCTTTGGCACAGAAACCCTCCTCCAGCAGTGAGCCAATGGACTCCAGGAAGCCGCCTCTAGGGCCTGGGGGTCCGTAGATGAGCATAGATTTAAAAGTGTCTTGTGGCGCATAAGTCACACTGACTGACAAAGCCTCACAAGTTGTGTTGGAGGCCGCCTCGAATGAGGGTGCTAGGCTCTTTTGATAGATAGCAGCTAGGCCCCCTCCTTTCCTTAAAAGTCTATCCAGCGTGTGACAAAGGAAGTCTGGGGGAGAGGCTTTGACAATGTCCGTCCCAGAGGCGCTGTCCCTCCAGGCCTCCGTGATGAAGGCCATCTTAATATTGTGTTCCTCAATTAGCAGGGAACATTCCGCGCTATGTTTGACCAATGATCTTGCATTTAGGAGAAGGCATTTGAACTCAGGCTCGACCATCGGCATCCCTGACCCCATTTTGCCACTGGGAGGGGATTTACAGGGAAGCACCAGGATGAGGGGGAGTGAGCATTGACAATTGGTACAGTGTTTTGGCATGGCCTCCGGTGTAACACAAGGCGGAAATCTGGGGCAACATGTTTTGCTCCCTAGTGGGTTTAATTTCCACAAGGTGTCTCTAGAGTAGATCCGGTGGTCTGGTAGCAAAGGATCAGGGTTCCTAGCCCTGAACCCGGGCCGAGCGCGGATGGACACAGACGGGCTTGCCTTAGGCGCGCCTTCGGAGCGCCAGCGGCATGCCCGCTGCGCGCATCCGCTGCATGGTCGCGTCAGCATCCGTTTATATGGTCTGGCCCGCTAACTAACCCGCTAACCTCCCAATGGCCGCCACTCACCACCCTTCGCCGCCGTACCAAACCGGCCGGCGTTAGATGGCTTCAGCTTCCGGGCAATTGTGGCGGACCGAGTCTGAGCAACGGGGTGAGTTTTCACATTTAAATATGGATTCGGTTTTTAAAATAGCAACAGCAACAAGCAGCAATTTCCAAGTGCAAATGCGCAATGTTAAAAGGCTCCAAAGATTAAAATCGTTTTAAAATCAGGTTCACCTTTCACACAGCAGCCTCGGACATACGCTCCTGGAGGGTATTGAACACAACCCTTCCAGGCAAACAATGCTGCGCGGTCGCATCCGTTTATATGGTCTGGCCCGGCAACTAGCCCGCTAACCTCCTAATGGCCGCCACTCACCACCCTTCGCCGCCGTACCGAACCGGCCGGCGTCAGATGGCTTCAGCTTCCGGGCAATTGGGGCGGACCGAGTCTGAGCAAAGGGGTGAGTTTTCAAATTAAAATATGGATTCGGTTTTTAAAATAGCAACAGCAACAAGCAGCAATTTCCAAATGCAAATGTGCAATGTTAAAAGGCTCCAAAGATTAAAATCATGTTAAAATCAGGTTCACCTTTCACACAGCAGCCTCGGACACACGCTCCTGGAGGGTATTGAACACAATCCTTCCAGGCAAACAATGCTGCGCGGTCGCGTCGGCATCCGTTTATATGGTCTTGCCCGGCAACTAGCCCGCTAACCTCCTAATGGCTGCCACTCACCACCCTTCGGCGTCGTACCGAACCGGCTGGCGTCAGATGGCTTCAGCTTCCGGGCAATTGGGGCGGACCGAGTCTGAGCAACGGGGTGAGTTTTCAAATTAAAATAGGGATTTGGTTTTTAAAATAGCAACAGCAACAAGCAGCAATTTCCAAGTGCAAATGCGCAATGTTAAAAGGCTCCAAAGATTAAAATCGTATTAAAATTAGGTTCACCTTTCAAACAGTAGCCCCAGACACATGCTCCTGGAGGGTATTGAACACAACCCGTCCATTTGCTGATAAATAGAATTGTAAGAATTACGTATTTTTCTCCGTTTTTTTTTAACTGCCGATGTTTTGGTTCTGGATTCTTTTAAATATCCTTTGAATCAAGCAGGATTATCAATGAGGAAACAGTTGTCGAAACTGCATGGCACCTTGGACTTTGCGGCTTGCGCATATGAAGGCAACAATACCAGTTGTCAATTAGTCAATGCAGACAGGAGCACACCAACAGTAGGGAGGCCCACAGGCTCATGGGATGTGCCAAATGCAAATGCAGCCTGCCACCTTTCTACATTTATTACTGTATAATATTTTAGACAAGCATTGTCCTAGTATCAAACTTGGTGGAGTTTTGGCAGAGAAGGCAAGACACCTACCACTGTGTTGTCTTGCTTATTGGATAAGAGGCTCCTGCAGCCAGGACCATTCCTGGTCCATGGATGTATACAGGACATTGCTTCCTTACCCAGAGCTAAGCAGGAGGTCATGGGAAGGGAAGATGGAGTCCGGACAATCCAGTTTGTGTCAGAGAAAGGACCACATCGGTGGAGATAAACTCTTACAGGACTAGCGGAATAAGTGTGAGAAGGGGAATCAAAATAAAATTCTGGAAAGTAGAACGTATGCAGCTGAGTGTTTTGAAGTTATCTCTCTTTATTTTTGCAACACGGTGTGCTAGAGCTGAGGGGTCACCGGTGTTCTTTGTCAATCAGATAAGAGGGGCCATGGAACCAGTCCAGACCGAACTGCCCAGCCAGGTCTTCCCTGGACCGGAAACAAGCATCCTGGGACTGGTTTCAGGGTAACACCCTTCATCAGCCAGGCTAGCTTGAATTCTGTGGCATAATGAGCAAGGGACCCACATCGGGGCATACCCTGATAACTTAGGGAGAACAAAGCAAACACAAGGAGAGGAAGGACGTAACACTGAAACTTTTCAGACACTCACCCCCCAGTCACATTGATTTTCACCCCTGATGCCTTGCCAAAGTCCTTGCACGCTTCCAGGAGGGATTGGACCAATTTCCCAATCCACATAGAAGAGGGTAACATCGTCCATTTACAGCGCACACTTGACCTCTTTCTTCGCGTCACCGGGTGTCGGGTTCCCTCTGATGTTCCAATTCTTCCTGATGTACTCAGTGAGTAGCTCTATAACCAAAACAAACAGAGGGGGTGAGAGCGGGCAGCCTTGTCTTACCCCAGACCTGATAGGAAAGGGGTCTGTTTTACAACCCTTTCCAATGACTAAACTGAAGTTGTCTTTATACATTACTTTAACGTAACCGCAGAACCGCTCCACCTGCCCAAAACTGTGCAGTACCCTCTCCATGAACTCATGGGAGACGCAGTCAAATGCATTCTCCTGATCTAGAGAGACCAAGGCAGTCCGGATCTTGCGGTCCGTGATGTTCTGGATGGTGTCTCTGATCAGTGCCAGGCTATCTGCGACTCTGTGCCCCAGGAACCTGCATGTTTGGTCTGGATGAACTAACTCTCCCATGGTGCCCTTCAGTCTATTTACCAGTGTCTTAGCAATGATCTTGTAGTCTACATTCAGGAGAGAGATGGGGCACCAGTTCTTGAGGTCACATTTCTCCCCCTTATGTTTATACAAGAGCGCAATCATTCCTTCCCTTAGTGAGTGGAGCATGATTCCCTCACTCTCTATCTCCTCATACAGCTGAAGGAGGTCTGGTCCCTCTAGGTCCCAAAGTGAGGCATAGAATTCAACTGGGAGACCGTCACTGCCTGGCGTCTTTCCTGACTTGAAGGATTACCTGCTAGGTGTAGCTCTTCCAAAGTGAGGGAGGCATTAAGGACTTCTCTTGCTGTTGGGGAAACAGCACTTGGGATACCATATGTAAACCTTTCTGATTGATCTCCATCCATCCTCTTCTCTCAGTAGAGGTCCCCATAGAAGTCTGTCACAACCTTCCTAATGTCCTCCCTGGTGTTACAGATTGCGCAGTTGAACCAGAGGGGTGTGCGCAGAGTGGATTTTCTTAAAGAAGAAGGAGTTGCATTTCTCCCTCTTCTTCAGGTTCTCCACCTTGGAACGGAAAATGATCCTCCTGGAATCATCATTAAAGTGCACACTCAGCTCTTTCTTGACTTCCTCCAGAGGGCTCATGATGTCCCATCCCTGGAGTTGGAGGCCGTACAGTTCTTTCAGCTCTTGCTGTAGTCTCCCTCCCTCCCTCCCTCTTTCTCCCTCCCTCTTTCTCCCCCTTGCAACCTGCCCACCCACATTTTGGAACAAATCCTGGATATTGCCTTTGACCCATTCCCACCAATGCCCTGTGGACTGGACGGTGTCTTTTTATGGCTTGCCACTGGATTTATGTCTCCCTCAACTCCTCCTTCACCCCCTATTTCTCCAGCAGAGAACTATTCAGTTTCCAAGTACCAGGACCTGTCAGGAACCTGCCCATCAGTTCCCCTTGGAAGTGAATAGCTCTGTGATCGGAGAAATGCACTGTCACCATTGAGTGTTGCCTGATTTTCACTTATTGAGAGGTAAAGATGAAGTCTATCCTGGAGCGCAAGGAAGCATCAGGGCGACTCCAGGTGAAGTTCCTGGCGTTCGCCCCCATGAACCCAATGACAATTGTCAGGAAGGCCTCACCCACCATCTCCACCAGTAGTTTCGCGGCATCGTCCATCCATCCTTCCCCATCCCTGGCCCATCATCTAGAATACAGTTGACATCCCCACCCATTAAAATTGTTCTTGAAATGACCAGCTGTGGCCTGAGTCGCTGAAACAGCTCCTGTCGCTCGCCTATGTCAGAAGGGTCATACACATTAATAATGTCTAACTGGCTATCCTACCCACAAACCGTCGACAAGAACCCTGCCTTCCTCCAGTTCGGTGACCGAGTCCATTGTGAAACGCCTCCCTCTGACTAAGGTATCCACTCCTACAGACCTACTGCTGTTCCCCCAGACCAAAAGGAAGGCCTTAGGGTCCACTGCTGTTCTAGGTGTTTGCATGATGTTGCAAAGGGGATGGAGCATTCCTGAATCATGTACACATCACACTCCGGTCTGGCAAGAAAACTCAAAGTACTAGCACATCTGTGCCTGTCTCTAATACTTCCAACATTCAGGGAAAATAATGAAATAGCCATCATGAATTAGTTTTTAAGAGTTTAACTTAATACTTAAAGACTAATTATCAAGTCAATGCAATTGGTTCCAAATACAAGTGACAAGGCTACTGTTCTGCTGGGCAGCTGTTGCTTGCTATTTCACGAAGGCTGGACCACACTCTTGGCTGGGCTTGGGGGTCTACCTCCTCCAGGGTGATGGGCAGGTCTTGCGCTCAGTCCTCGATGGAGGTCTCTTCCTCTTCTACTCTCGCTGGCGATGTGGGTGGGACGCTTCCATGGAGGTTGCCAGTGCTCATCTCCATTAGCACATTCGACATTTGCTCGAGTTGGTCATCCGGGCTGTCTTTTTCCGACTTCTCTTCCTCTTCCGAATCCTCGAGCACAAAGTAGGTGTTGTGGTTGCTCACGAGTTGCTTGCTTGTTTTTACAGTGTCCTGTAAGGTACTGTGCCTCCTTTTCCTGTGCTCCTGTTTTGTCCAGGGGCCTTCACCCTGGTCCTCGGTGCCACCTTGGAGTAGGATTTGGCTCTCTTTGGGCAGTCTTTAAAGAGGTGGCCTACACCCCCACAGGGTTGCATGTGGTCTCCTCTTTGCAGGTCTTTGACATATTAGGCAGCCCAAACTATGCATCCTGGGACCGGTTTTTGGGAAACAGCCCTCATCAGCCAGTTTAGCTTGAATCCAATGGCAAAATGAACAAAGGACTCATGTCTGGGTATACCCTGCCAACTACGACGAACAAAGCAAACACAAAGAGATGATGGATGGAGCCCTGAAACTGAAACTTTTCAGACTCTAACCCCTAGTCAGAGATCTGGGTTGAACCCATCATCATTCTTTAGCTCACTTCACCACCCCTGTTCAGACCCAGCCATATGCAAATCAGTCTTGAGCATATGCTTCATGGGAACAGTCCAGACCAAACTGCCAAGCCAGGTCTTCCCTGGATCTGAAACAAGCATCCTGGGACTTGTTTCAAGGTGACACCCCTCATCAGCCAGGCTAGCTTGAATCCAGTGGCACAATGAGCAAGGGACCCACGACTGGGCATACCCTGACAACTTAGGGTGAGCACAGCAAGCGCAAGAAGATGATGAACGCAGGAATTAAACCTTTCAGATACTCACCGCCAGTCACAGATCCGGGTTGAATCCATGATCGTTCTTTAGCTCACTTTGCCACCATAGTGCAGACTCAGCCATATGCAAATCAGTCTTGACCCTGTGCCTCATGGGAACAGTCCAGCCCGAACTGTAAAGCCAGGTCTTCCCTAGACCAGAAACAAGCATCCTGGGACCGGTTTCAGGGGAACACCCCTCATCAGCCAGGATAGCTTGAATTCAGTGGCAAAATGAGCAAGGGACCCACGTCTAGGCATACCCTGCCAACTAGTGTGAATATAGCAAACACAAGGAGATGATGGACAGAGCACTGAAACTTATCAGACACTCACCCCCAGTCACAGATCTGGGTTGAATCCATCATCGTTCTTTAGCTCACTTCACCACCCCAGTTCAGACCCAACCATATGCAAATCAGTCTTGACCCTGTGCCTCATGGGAATAGTCAAGACCGAACTGCCAATCCAGGTTCTCCCTGGACCAGAAACAAGCATCCTGGTACCGGTTTTGGGGTAACAACCCTCATCAGTCAGGCTAGCTTGAATCCAGTGGCAAAATGAGCAAGGGATCCACACCTGGGTACACCCTGCCAACTTAGGGCAAACAAAGCAAACACAAGGAGATGATGGACAGAGCGCTGAAACTTTTCAGACACTCACCCCTAGTCACAGATCTGGGTTGAATCCATCATTGTTCTTTAGCTCACTTCGCCACCCCAGTTCAGACCCAGCCATATGCTGACATAGTCTCGACCCTGTGCCTCATGGGAACAGTCTATACAGAACTGCCAAGACAGATCTTCCCTGGACCAGAAACAAGCATCCTGGTAACGGTTTCGGGGTAACACCCCTCATCAGCCAGGCTAGCTTGAATCCAGTGGCAAAATGAGCAAAGGGACCCACGTGTGGGCATACCCTGTCAACTTAGGGCGAACAAAGCAAACACAAGGAGATCTGGCTTGAATCCATCATGGTTCTTTAGCTCACTTCTCAACCCCAGTTCAGACCCAGCTATATGCAAATCAGTCTTGACCCTGTACTCATGGGAACAGTCCAGACCAAACTGCCAAGCCAGGTCTTCCCTGGATCGGAAACAAGCATTCTGGGACCGGTTTCGGGGTAAAATCCCTCATCAGTCAGGCTAGCTTGAATCCAGTGGCAAAATGAGCAAGGGATCCACGTCTGGGTATGCCCTGCCAACTTCGGACGAACAAAGCAAACACAAGGAGATGATGGACAAAGCACTAAAACGTTTCAGACACTCACCCCCAGTCATAGATCTGGGTTGAATCCATCATTGTTCTTTAGCTCACTTCACCACCCCAGTTCAGACCCAGCCGTATGCTGACATAGTCTCGATCCTGTGCCTCATGGGAACAGTCTAGACAGAACTGCCAAGACAGATCTTCCCTGGACCAGAAACAAGCGCCCTGGAACTTGATTCAGGGTAACACCCCTCATTAGCCAGGCTAGCTTGAATCCAGTGGCAAAAAGAGCAAAGGGACCAACCTGTGGGCATACCCTGTCCACTTAGGGCGAACAAAGCAAACACAAGGAGATGATGGACAGAGTGCTGAAACTTTTCAGACACTCGCCTCCAGTCACAGATCTGGGTTGAATCCATCATGGTTCTTTAGCTCACTTCTCAACCCCAGTTCAGACCCAGCCATATGCAAATCAGTCTTGACCCTGTGCTCATGGGAACAGTCCAGACCATACTGCCAAGCCAGGTCTTCACTGGATCAGAAACAAGCATCCTGGGTCTGGTCTCTGGGTAACATCCCTCATCAGCCAGGCTAGCTTGAATCCAGTGTCAAAAGGATGAACAAAGCAAACGCAAGGAGAGGATGGATGGAGCGCTGAGACCTTTCAGACACTCACCCACAGTCACAGCTCTGGGTTGAATCCATCATCATCTTAACTCACTTCACCACCCCAGTTCGGACCCAGCCATATGCAAATCAGTTTTCAATCTGTGCCTCATGGGAACAGTTCAGACTGAACTGCCAAGCCAGGTCTTCCCAGGACAGGAAACAAGTATCTTGGGACCGGGTTCAGGGGACCACCCCTCATCAGTCAGGCTAGCTTGAGTCTAGTTCAAAAACAACAGTTGATGGACAGAATGCAGAACATTGTCATACTTTCACCCCAGTACAGAGATCTGGGCCTAAATCCATCGTTTTTTTGCTCACCATGCCATTCCAGTCTGAACTAAGCCATATGCAAATCAGTCTTGACTCTGTGCCTCATGGAGACAGTCCAGTCCGAACTGCCAAGCCAGGTCATCCCAGGACTGGAAACAAGCATCCTAGGACCACTTTGGGGTTTCACCCCTCCTCAGCCAGGATAGCTTGATTCCAGTGGCATGGAGAGCACGGGACCCAAGTCTGGGCATACCCGTCCCACTCGGGGTGACAAATACAAAAGCAACAGTTGATGGACAGAATGCAGAACAATGTCGGACATTCACCCCAGTACAGAGATCTGGGCCTAAATCCATCATTTTTTTGCTCACTATGCCATTCCAGTCTGAACCCAGCCATATGCAAATCAGTCTTGACCCTTTGCCTCATGAGAACAGTCCAGACCGAACTGCCAAGACAGATATTCTCTGGACCAGAAACAACCATCCTGGGACTGGTTTTGGGGTATCACCCCTAGCAGCCAGGCTAGCTTCAATCCAGAGGCAAAATGAGCAAGGGACCCACAACTGGACACACCCTGCCAACTTAGGGCGAACAAAGCAAACACAAGGAGATGATGGACGGAGCGCTGTAAGTTTTCAGACATTCACCCCCAGTCACAAATCTGGGTTGAATCCATCATGGTTCTTTAGCTCACTTCACCACCCCAGTTCAGAATCAGCCATATGCAAATCAGTCTTGACCCTGTGCCTCATGGGAATAGTCAAGACTGAACTGCCAATCCAGGTCCTCCCTGGATCGGTAATAATCATCCTGGGACTGGTATTGGGATAACACCCCTCACAGCCAAGCTAGCTTGAATCCAGTGGCAAAACGAGCAAGGGACCCAAGTCTGGGCATACCCTGACAACTTAGGGCGAACAAAGCAAACGCAAAGAGATGATGGACCGAGTGCTGAAACCTTTCAGACACTCATCCCCAGTCCCAGATCTGGGTTGAATCCATCATGGTTCTTTAGCTCACTTTGCTACCCTAGGCAGACCTAGCATATGCAAATCAATCCTGACCCTGTGCCTCATGGGAACAGTCCAGACTGAACTGCCAAGCCAGGTCTTCCCTGGACCGGAGGCAAGCATCCGGGGAGCGGATTCGGGGCCACACCCCTTATCAGCTAGGCTAGCTTGAATCCAGTGGCAAAATGAGAAAGGAACCACGTCTGAACGTACCCTGCCAACTTAAGGAGAACAAAGCAGACACAAAGAAATGATAGATGTAGCACTGAAACTTTTCAGTCACTCACCACCAGTCACAGATTTGGGTTGCATCCATCATCATTCTTTAGCTTACTTTGCCATCCCTGCTCAGATCCAGCCATATGCAAATCAATCTTGACCCCGTGCCTCATAGGAACAGTCCAGACCGAATTTCCATGCCAGGTCTTCCTTGGACCAAAAACAAGCATCATGGGACCAGTTTCAGGGTAACACCCCTCATCAGCCAGGCAGGCTTAAATCCAGTGGCAAAATGAGAAAGGGACCCACGTCTGGGCATACCCTGCCAACTTAGAGCGAACAAAGAAAATGCTAGGAGATGATGGACAGAGCACTGAATCTTTTCAGACACTCACCCCCAGTCACAGATCTGTGTTAAATCCATCATTGTTCTTTAGCTCACTTCGCCACCCCAGTCCAGACCCAGCCATATGCTGACATAGTCTCGACTCTGTGCCTCATGGGAACAGTCTAGACAGAACTGCCAAGACAGATCTTCCCTGGACCAGAAACAAGCATCCTTTGACCGGTTTCGGGGTAACACCCCTCATCAGCCAGGCTAGCTTGAATCCAGTGGCAAAATGAGCAAAGGGACCCACATGTGGGCATACCCTCTCAACTTAGGGCGAACAAAGCAAACACAAGAAGAAGATGGACAGAGTGCTGAAAATGTTCAGACACTCGCTCCCAGTCACAGATCTGGGTTGAATCCATCATGGTTCTTTAGCTCACTTCTCAACCCCAGTTCAGACCCAGCCATATGCAAATCAGTCTTGACCCTGTGCTCATGGGAGCAGTCCAGACCAACCTGCCAAGCCAGGTCTTCCATGGATCCGAAACAAGCATCCTGGGACCGGTTTCAGTGTAAAATCCCTCATTAGTCACGCTAGGTTGACTCCAGTGGCGAAATGAGCAAGGGATCCACATCTGGGTACACCCTGCCAACTTAGGGCGGACAAAGCAAAAACAAGGAGATGGACAAAGCGCTGAAACTTTTCAGACACTCACCCCTAGTCACAGATCTGGGTTGAATCCATCATTTTTATTTAGCTCACTTCGCCACCCCAGTTCAGACCCAGCCATATGCTGACATAGTCTCGACCCTGTGCCTCATGGGAACAGTCTAGACAGAACTGCCGAGACAGATCTTCTCTGGACCAGAAACAAGCATCCTGGGACTGGTTTCAGGGTATCACCCCTCATTAGCCAGGCCAGCTTGAATCCAGTGGCAAAATGAGCAAAGGGACCCACGTGTGGGCATACCCTGTCCACTTAGGGTGAACAAAGCAAACACAAGGAGATGATGGACAGAGTGCTGAAACTTTTCAGACACTCGCATCCAGTCACAGATCTGGGTTGAATCCATCATCACTGAGCCAGAACGAGCCAGCCGACACCGCTGACACAAACGACGCAGCCCACAACCTCACACAGTGGATCATCAACTGCGCCGACGACCTCGCCCCACTGAAGAACCCCCCAGGCAAAACCGGCAACAGGAAAACCCCTTGGTTCACAGACGCCCTCAAAGAATCAAAGAAAACCTGCCGAACCCTTGAAAAAACCTGGTGCCATGAACGGACAACAGAAAATATGACAGCCCTCAAGAACGCCACTCGCGAACACCACCAGCTGATCCGCACCACCAAAAGGACATCGTTCAAAGAGCGGCTAGACAACAACAACCACAACAGCAAGGAACTCTTCAGCATCGTCAAAGAGCTCTCCAACCCCAGCGCCAGCAACAACAACATCACACCATCATAAGACCTCTGCAACTCACTCGCCACGTTCTTCCACCGCAAGATCGCAGATATACACGACAGCTTCGGACCCCAGACTCCGCCTCCAGTCACCGAACCAACGACCCCCACCATCACCCTCAGCGCCTGGACCCCCATCAGCACTGAAGACACCACCCACATCATGAACACCATCCACTCTGGCTCCCCCTCTGATCCATGCCCCCATCATATCTTCAACAAAGCCGACATCATCATCGCACCCCACCTCCAGAACGTCATTAACAACTCCTACATGTCAGCCTCCTTCCCTGAGAGCTGGAAGCATGCAGACATCAACGCCCTTCTGTAGAAACCCACAGCGGACCCCAAAGACCTCAAGAACTTCCGCCCCATCTCTCTTCTTCCCTTCCCAGCAAAAGTCATCGAGAAGACCGTCAATAAACAGCTGACTGCATTCCTCGAGGCAAACAACTCGCTCGACCCGTCCCAATCCGGATTTCGAGCCAACCACAGCACCGAGACCGCCCTCATTGCAGCCACCGACGACATCAGGACCCTGATGGACAACGGAGAAACAACCGCTCTCATCCTCCTAGACCTCTCGGCAGCCTTTGACACCGTATGCCATCGTACCCTAACAACCCGCCTCTTCAACACTGGGATCCAAGGAAAGGCCCTGGACTGGATCACCTCGTTCCTCTCCGACAGAACCCAGAGAGTCCCCCTCCCTTCCTTCCGCTCAGCGGCCACCAAGATCATCTGCGGCATACCCCAAGGCTTCTCACTCAGCCCAACCCTCTTCAATATCTACATGAGCCCCCTCGCCGCCATCGCATGCAAACACAACATCAACATCATCTCCTACGCCGACGACACCCAGCTGATACTCTCCCTCACCAAAGACCCAGCCACCGCCAAAACCAACCTCCAGGAAGGAATAAAAGACGTCGCAGAATGGATGAAGCAAGGGACCCAAGTCTGGGCATACCCTGACAACTTAGGGCGAACAAAGCAAACGCAAAGAGATGATGGACCGAGTGCTGAAACCTTTCAGACACTCATCCCTAGTCCCAGATCTGGGTTGAATCCATCATGGTTCTTTAGCTCACTTTGCTACCCTAGTCAGACCTAGCATATGCAAATCAATCCTGACCCTGTGCCTCATGGGAACAGTCCAGACTGAACTGCCAAGCCAGGTCTTCCCTGGACCGGAGGCAAGCATCCTGGGAGCGGAATCGGGGCCACACCCCTTATCAGCTAGGCTAGCTTGAATCCAGTGGCAAAATGAGAAAGGAACCACGTCTGAACGTACCCTGCCAACTTAAGGAGAACAAAGCAGACACAAAGAAATGATAGATGTAGCGCTGAAACTTTTCAGTCACTCACCACCAGTCACAGATTTGGGTTGCATCCATCATCATTCTTTAGCTTACTTTGCCATCCCTGCTCAGATCCAGCCATATGCAAATCAATCTTGACCCCGTGCCTCATAGGAACAGTCCAGACCGAATTTCCATGCCAGGTCTTCCTTGGACCAAAAACAAGCATCATGGGACCAGTTTCAGGGTAACACCCCTCATCAGCCAGGCAGGCTTAAATCCAGTGGCAAAATGAGAAAGGGACCCACGTCTGGGCATACCCTGCCAACTTAGAGCGAACAAAGAAAATGCTAGGAGATGATGGACAGAGCACTGAATCTTTTCAGACACTCACCCCCAGTCACAGATCTGTGTTAAATCCATCATTGTTCTTTAGCTCACTTCGCCACCCCAGTTCAGACCCAGCCATATGCTGACATAGTCTCGACTCTGTGCCTCATGGGAACAGTCTAGACAGAACTGCCAAGACAGATCTTCCCTGGACCAGAAACAAGCATCCTTTGACCGGTTTCGGGGTAACACCCCTCATCAGCCAGGCTAGCTTGAATCCAGTGGCAAAATGAGCAAAGGGACCCACATGTGGGCATACCCTCTCAACTTAGGGTGAACAAAGCAAACACAAGAAGAAGATGGACAGAGTGCTGAAAATTTTCAGACACTCGCTCCCAGTCACAGATCTGGGTTGAATCCATCATGGTTCTTTAGCTCACTTCTCAACCCCAGTTCAGACCCAGCCATATGCAAATCAGTCTTGACCCTGTGCTCATGGGAGCAGTCCAGACCAACCTGCCAAGCCAGGTCTTCCATGGATCCGAAACAAGCATCCTGGGACCGGTTTCAGGGTAAAATCCCTCATTAGTCACGCTAGGTTGACTCCAGTGGCGAAATGAGCAAGGGATCCACATCTGGGTACACCCTGCCAACTTAGGGCGAACAAAGCAAACACAAGGAGATGGACAAAGCGCTGAAACTTTTCAGACACTCACCCCTAGTCACAGATCTGGGTTGAATCCATCATTGTTATTTAGCTCACTTCGCCACCCCAGTTCAGACCCAGCCATATGCTGACATAGTCTCGACCCTGTGCCTCATGGGAACAGTCTAGACAGAACTGCCGAGACAGATCTTCCCTGGACCAGAAACAAGCATCCTGGGACTGGTTTCAGGGTATCACCCCTCATTAGCCAGGCCAGCTTGAATCCAGTGGCAAAATGAGCAAAGGGACCCACGTGTGGGCATACCCTGTCCACTTAGGGTGAACAAAGCAAACACAAGGAGATGATGGACAGAGTGCTGAAACTTTTCAGACACTCGCATCCAGTCACAGATCTGGGTTGAATCCATCATCACTGAGCCAGAACGAGCCAGCCGACACCGCTGACACAAACGACGCAGCCCACAACCTCACACAGTGGATCATCAACTGCGCCGACGACCTCGCCCCACTGAAGAACCCCCCAGGCAAAACCGGCAACAGGAAAACCCCTTGGTTCACAGACGCCCTCAAAGAATCAAAGAAAACCTGCCGAACCCTTGAAAAAACCTGGTGCCATGAACGGACAACAGAAAATATGACAGCCCTCAAGAACGCCACTCGCGAACACCCCCAGCTGATCCGCACCACCAAAAGGACATCGTTCAAAGAGCGGCTAGACAACAACAACCACAACAGCAAGGAACTCTTCAGCATCGTCAAAGAGCTCTCCAACCCCAGCGCCAGCAACAACGACATCACACCATCACTAGACCTCTGCAACTCACTCGCCACGTTCTTCCACCGCAAGATCGCAGATATACACGACAGCTTCGGACCCCAGACTCCGCCTCCAGTCACCGAACCAACGACCCCCACCATCACCCTCAGCGCCTGGACCCCCATCAGCACTGAAGACACCACCCACATCATGAACACCATCCACTCTGGCTCCCCCTCTGATCCATGCCCCCATCATATCTTCAACAAAGCCGACATCATCATCGCACCCCACCTCCAGAACGTCATTAACAACTCCTACATGTCAGCCTCCTTCCCTGAGAGCTGGAAGCATGCAGACATCAACGCCCTTCTGTAGAAACCCACAGCGGACCCCAAAGACCTCAAGAACTTCCGCCCCATCTCTCTTCTTCCCTTCCCAGCAAAAGTCATCGAGAAGACCGTCAATAAACAGCTGACTGCATTCCTCGAGGCAAACAACTCGCTCGACCCGTCCCAATCCGGATTTCGAGCCAACCACAGCACTGAGACCGCCCTCATTGCAGCCACCGACGACATCAGGACCCTGATGGACAACGGAGAAACAACCGCTCTCATCCTCCTAGACCTCTCGGCAGCCTTTGACACCGTATGCCATCGCACCCTAACAACCCGCCTCTTCAACACTGGGATCCAAGGAAAGACCCTGGACTGGATCACCTCGTTCCTCTCCGACAGAACCCAGAGAGTCCCCCTCCCTTCCTTCCGCTCAGCGGCCACCAAGATCATCTGCGGCATACCCCAAGGCTCCTCACTCAGCCCAACCCTCTTCAATATCTACATGAGCCCCCTCGCCGCCATCGCACGCAAACACAACATCAACATCATCTCCTACGCCGACGACACCCAGCTGATACTCTCCCTCACCAAAGACCCAGCCACCGCCAAAACCAACCTCCAGGAAGGAATAAAAGACGTCGCAGAATGGATGAAGCTCAGTCACCTGAAGCGGAACTCAGACAAGACGGAGGTCCTCATCCTCGGGCAATCCCCATCCGCCTGGAACGACTCCTGGTGGCCCACAGCGCTGGACTCCGCACCCACACCCTCGGACCACACACGCAATCTGGGCTTCATCCTGGACTCCTCCCTCACGATGACCAAGCAAGTCAACGCTGTCTCGTCCTCTTGCTTCAACATCCTGCGCATGCTCTGAAAAATCTTCCGATGGATCCCCACCGAAACCAGAAAGACCGTCACCCAGGCCCTCATCACCAGCCATACTGGACAACGGTAACGCCCTATACACAGGAACTACAGCCAAACTCCAGAAACGACTTCAGCGCATACAGAACGCCTCCGCACGACTCATCCTCGACATCCCTCGCCACAGCCACATATTCGCCCACCTGAGAAACCTGCACTGGCTCCCCGTCAGCAAGAGGTTCACATTCAGACTCCTCACCCACGCACACAAAGCACTCCACGACATGGGCCCCGAATACCTCAACAGCCGCCTCTCATTCTACACTCCCACCCACCAGCTCCGCTCCGCCAGCCTTGCCCTCTCCACCATCCCATGGATTCGCAGAACCACCGCAGGAGAAAGATCATTCTCCTACCTGGCAGCCAAAACATGGAACTCCCTCCCCGCACACCTACAACTGACCCAGGACCATCTCGCCTTCAGGAAACACCTCAAGACTTGGCTATTCGATCAATAGCGGTACCCCCCCCCCCTCAGCACCTTGAGACCCTCACGGGTGAGTAGCGCGCTCTATAAATGTATTGATTGATTGATTGATCATGGTTCTTTAGCTCACTTCTCAACCCCAGTTCAGACCCAGCCATATGCAGATCAGACTTGACCCTGTGCTCATGGGAACAGTCCAGACCAAAGTGCCAAGCCAGGTCTTCCCTGGATCGGAAACAAGCATCCTGGGACTGCTTTCAGGGTAACACCCCTCATCAGCCAGGCTAGCTTGAATCATGTGACAAAATGAGCAAGGGACGCACGTCACGGCATACCCTGATAACTTAGGGCGAACAAAGCAAACGCAAGAAGATGATGGACAGAGCACTGAAACCTTTCAGACACTCACCCCCAGTCACATCTCTGGGTTGAATCCATCATCATTTTATTTCACTTCACCACCCCAGTTCAGACCCAGCCATATGCAAATCAGTCTTCAATCTGTGCCTTATGGGAACAGTTCAGACTGAACTGCCAAGCCAGGTCTTCACAGGACAGGAAGCAAGTATCCTGGGACCGGTTTTGGGGTACCACCCCTCATCAGTCAGGCTAGCTTGAATCTAGTGCGAAAACAACAGTTGATGGACAGAAGGCAGAACAATGTCATACATTCACCCCAGTACAGAGATCTGGGCCTAAATCCATTGTGTTTTTTGCTCACCATGCCATTCCAGTCTGAACTCAGCCATATGCAAATCAGTCTTGACCCTGTGCCTCATGTGAACAGTCCAGCCTGAACTTCCAAGCCAGGTCCTCCAGGACTGGAAACAAGCATCCTAGGACCACTTCGGGGTTTCACCGCTCTTCAGCCAGGATAGCTTGATTCCAGTGGCATGGAGAGCACGGGACCTAAGTCTGGGCAAACCCGTCCCACTCGGGGTGACAAATGCAAAAACAACAGTTGATGGACAGAATGCAGAACAATGTCAGACATTCACTCCAGTACAGAGATCTGGGCCTAAATCCATCGTTTTTTTTGCTCACCATGCCATTCCAGTCTGAACCCAGCCATATGCAAATCAGTCTTGACCCTGTGCCTCATGAGAACAGTTCCAGACCGAACTGCCAAGACAGATATACTCTGGACCAGAAAAAACCATCCTGGGACTCGTTTTGGGGTATCACCCCAACAGCCAGGTTAGCTTCAATCCAGAGGCAAAATGAGCAAGGGAGCCACGTCTGGGCACACCCTGCCAACTTAGGGCGAACAAAGCAAACACAAGGAGATGATGGACGGAGCGCTGAAAGTTTTCAGACATTCACCCCCAGTCACAAATCTGGGTTGAATCCATCATGGTTCTTTAGCTCACTTTACCACCCCAGTTCAGAATCAGCCATATGCAAATCAGTATTGACCCTGTGCCTCATGGGAATAGTCAAGACTGAATTGCCAATCCAGGTCCTCCCTAGATCGGAAATAATCATCCTGGGACTGGTTTTGGGGTAACACCCCTCACAGCCAAGCTAGCTTGAATCCAGTGGCAAAACGAGCAAGGGATCCAGGTCTGGGCATATACTCTGACAACTTAGGACGAACAGTGCAAATGCAAGGAGATGATGGACCGAGTGCTGAAACCTTTCAGACACTCATCCCCAGTCCCAGATCTGGGTTGAATCTATCATGGTTCTTTAGCTCACTTTGCTACCCTAGTCAGACCTAGCATATGAAAATCAATCTTGACCCTGTGCCTCATGGGAACAGTCCAGGCTGAACTGCCAAGCCAGGTCTTCCCTGGACCGGAGGCAAGCATCCTGGGAGCAGATTAGGGGCCACACCCCTTATCAGCTATGCTAGCTTGAATCCAGTGGCAAAATGAGAAAGGAACCACGTCTGAACGTACCCTGCCAACTTAGGGAGAACAAAACAGACACAAAGAAATGATAGATGTAGCGCTGAAACTTTTCAGTCACTCACCTCCAGTCACAGATTTGGGTTGAATCCATCATCATTCTTTAGCTTACTTCGCCATCCCTGCTCAGATCCAGCCATACGCAAATCAGTCTTGACACCGTGCCTCATAGGAACAGTCCAGACCGAATTTCCAAGCCAGGTCTTCCTTGGACCAAAAACAAGCATCCTGGGACCAGTTTGGGGTAACACCCCTCATCAGCCAGGCAGGCTTAAATCCAGTGGCAAAATGAGCAAGGGATCCACGTCTGGGCATACCCTGCCAACTTATAACGAACAAAGCATATGCAAGGAGATGATGGACAGAGCACTGAATCTTTTCAGACACTCACCCCCAGCCACAGATCTGGGTTAAATCCATCATCGCTCTTTACCTCACATTGCCACCCCAGTTCAGACCTAGCCATATTCAAATCAGTCCTGTACCTGTGCCTCATGAGAACAGTCCAGACTGAACTGCCAAGCCAGGTCTTCCCTGGAATGGTAACAAGCATCCTGGCACCATTTTCGGGGTAACACCCCTCATCAGCCAGGCCTGCTTGAATCCAGTGGCAAAATGCGCAACTAATCCACGTCTGGGTAGACCCTGACAAGTTGGGGTGAACAAAGCAAATGCAAGGAGATGATTGATGGAGCGCAAAAGCCTTCCAGACACTCACCCCCAGTCACAGATCTGGGATAAATCCATCATTGTTTTTTAGCTCACTTCGCCACCCCAGTTCAGATCCAGCCATATGCAAATCTGTCTTGACCCTGTGCCTCATGGGAACAGTCCAGACCGAACTGCCAATCCAGGTCTTCCCTGGACCAGAAACAAGCATCTTGGGACCGGTTTCAGGGAAACACCCCTCATCAGCCAGGCTAGCTTGAATCCAGTGGCAAAATGAGCAAGGGACCCACGTTTGGGTATTCCCTGCCAACTTTTACAAATAAAGAAAACACAAGGAGATGATGAACGGAGCACTGAAACTTTTCAGACACTCTCCCCAGTCACAGATCTGGGTTGAATCCATCATCGTTGTTTAGCTCACTGCGCCACCCCAGGTCAGACCCAGCCATATGCAAATCAGTCTTGACTTGGCAGACTTGCTTGGTGGAGCTGTGAATTAAGATTGAAGCAAACAACAGTTTACCAATACGACAAGGTAGCCGACAGGCATGGTGCAGCGAACAATATATAGAGTGGTCGGGTGGATTCATTTCCAATTGCGAAATTTGTGTCGTTTATTACCAAGTCATGGACTGGCAACTAAAGATTAAAATAAGATTTCAATATACAACACCAGGATAATCGAGAGTCTTGGTTCAAAGGTGTTAATGTGAGGAAGTGATTTAGAGAACACACGCTCATAGTTTGAAACAAGGATCCTCTGGGGCAATCATACAGTGCAACTTAGAGAGTTTCTATTACTTGTCTTGAAAAAGATGGGACTGACATAGCAATACTATCGAAATGGGTCGACGCATCTGTAACATAATTCATGGAAGTGACTGGACCTGTAGATACTAGAAGACGATCCATTGTACCAGGTCGCAGTTAATAATGGCTCCAACGAATATGTCCTTTTGATGACAAAGTATACTGTCTAAGTTTTCTCTCTCTTAATATTGGGTGATCCAATTCTTTCAAAAGAAAGTGTATTAAATGTATTGAATTTTCAAAAAAATTCTGTATCTAGATTCAACTAGAGCTATACAATTGTATTTTAACCTTTGTTATCATAACAAAATATTTTTATATAAACTTTTTAATAAACATTTTATGACAATTTCTGTTTCGGACTACAAATTGTCAATGTCTATTACATTGGCTTTTTAAACTTGTCTGTCATAGTGTGTATTTGAATGGTGAGGAGTGATGGAGTCTCCTTCTAAAGTAGTGTGGAGTAAGCAAGGGAAAACTTCCTTTTTGTACTAGCAGCAGGCCTGGAACCATGGTTTAGGAGAACAGAATATAGATGTTTGGCTTCTTTTAAAACAGGCCGCCCTAACCGCATGCGGAGGGCACCAGTCCTAAACAAGCATTGGTCAATGCAAAACAATATGCTGCAGCCAATAGAACTGGAGTAAAAGTGAGTGGCCCGCACAGGAACAAATGAAAAGGCAGGAAATAGAGGGGGTGGGATGTAACCCCTTTGCAGGCCATATCTAAAGAATAAGCCCAATCCCCCTTAAAAGGAAGCCCAACCCAAGCAAATATTCTACTAGAAAAAGCCCAACTGCCCATAGATATTCAAAAATTCAGAAAGCTTAATAAAAAAAACACAAGCAAGGGAGCAGGAACCACGGTGGGGGAGGCAGCAGGTTAAAAAGGCAGCAGTAACACAACTGTGGCATTAAGTGGAGGTGGGAGGAAAAATGCTATATTTGAATGTTAGCCGAGACGGCACTGAAGCTAAACACAGACAAACAGTAACAGAGCAGGAAACCAAGTAAAAAATAGTCCCTCACAGAACAGATAAAGAACCAAAGCAGAATTAGACAGCACAAAATCCCGCTCTGTGGGAGGAACAGAAGAGAGAAAGCAGGGACAGAGAGGCAGGACTGACCACTAGCAAGCAAGAATTTTTAAAGGACACTGACATAGACAAATGAAAAGCAATGGCAAGAAAGGGGATGGACTTGATGCACACAGACTGATTACAGCTAGTCTCGAAGAGACAGCGAATCACTGACGTAATATCGACCTACATTTTTATCGACACAAAAATATAGTCTACACTAATATCGATACCCTATACTTAAGTGAAAAAATACACTATTATAGACACCAAAATATCGATAAACATTAATATCGATAAAAGCATTATCGAACACATAAATATCATTATTTGAAATATCGAACATTGTTTAAAAATATACCACGTCAAAAATATTGATCACAAAAATATAGACAGCAATAATATCGTATTTAAAAACATATCGACAACTTAAAAACAGATAATAACAAACAAAAATTAACTCCATAAATATATTTAAATAAATAAACATACTCTGCATAAAAAATAAATAAAATACTATTAATTTAGAAAATAGTAACACATATTATAAAACAATAAATCATAAACAAACTATGAATACCTATTTACATTTTATATTCAAATAATATACACACATCATTTTAAATCACACATAATATAATACACATTTAAATAATTTAACCTGTTTAAAAAAAACGGTAACAGACTCTTAATTAGCGTTTTCCATGTATTGAAAACAACTACCAAAACAAGTAAAACAATAAAGATCAACCAATCAAGTACACACAATGTTAAAAGAAACCAATCACGTTAACCAAACAATTAATTGAACACTTAGGGGTCTATTATAATGGCGGGTGGATCGTCACCGCCCGTGTGGCGGTGGCGATCCGCCTTCCATTATTCACCGCCTGCCTCCCATTTCCCCCTTGCCATATTAGGATGGCGGGGGGACCCCGGCGGACGGAATGACTGTCCACCAGTTTTCCGCTGGTCTGACAGGAGACTGGGCAGAAAAGGGGAATGATATGGTGGCCGCCATCCATATCAAGATGCAGGCGGTGAAGTGCCTTTCCATGGCGGCGTTGCCGCCATGGAAAGGCATGCGGGGTCTGCATGTGGCGGCCCGTTGCGGGCCCCCAGGTTGTCGGGGGGATGGGGGTGCACATAGGGCAGTTCCTATGGTACCCCTCTGCATTTGCATGCACAACGTGGCAGGCACCACGCGGTGCCTGCCTCTTTGTGCATGCAAATGCACAAATGCCTTTTTAAGATTACGGCGGGTGCTGCTGAAAGCACCGATCGCCCGCCGTAATGTTAAAAATGCGGGATTAGCAGGACCGCCGCACACATAGCGGGCGCTCCCATTTGCCGAAACGATGGCGATCAGACTTAGTCCACCCACCATCGTAATAGACCCCTATATAACGAACAAAAAATGATTCTCATTTTACACCCTAAACCAAAAAGAATAAAATAGACAAAACTCTGCCGGATTTCTACCAGAAGCAAGGACTTCATTAGAGAACAATCTATCTCATACTTCAAAAAGTAAGTACAATACCATTTATAATATAACAGTAATGCTAATCTTCAAAAACTACTATTTATCATGCACAAATAATTAATATATATCCTTTTTCTATCTATGTCTCCTTTACAGATAATTCTCAAAGCATTCCAACAATTAGAGAGCAGCTTCTAAAATCATCTAACAAATAAAGTAAGTATTCAGCAAAAAGCATTTTTTAAATTATCTAAAACACCCAACCAAACCCCAACTTCAGCCCAAACCCCAACCCCACCCCATTTACAATTGAACAAAATAATTAAAAATATGTTTTTTTCTACCCACGGAAACATCAGCGACAAAACAGAATTCAACTAACAAAGATAGGACAACGACATTGAAAACAAGCTCAAAATCGACATTGAAAGTATGTTAATAACAATGTGTATGTATTAATTAAAAAACATGTACATTATTCATTTTATAGATTTTTATATACATTTTTCATAGCATTTAAAACATCACAATGACAGAAGACGCCCAATTTATCACTTCCCAGAAGGGAAAGTTTTTGCTATGCTACATGGGGTATGTCTATACCCAGGAAAAGCAAAGTGGACTTAAAGTAAATTAGAAATGTAGCAAGTACTATTCAAATAAGTGTTATGGGAGGGCAACAACTAGAGAAATAACTGTTTTGTATACAAGGGAGCATAACCACCCCCCAAATGTTACTGAAATAGAGGTTTTAACTGCCCTAGACAACATTAGAGAAGCTAGTACTAGCTTCCAAAAACCTACCACTCAATTACTTAAACAACTGCTGCCCAGAGTACCCCTACATGCTACTGGCCAAATGCCCTCTATTTCTTCATTAAAAAGAACTATAGCTCAAACACAAAAAGCCACAACCACCACCACACCTGCCCCAAAACATTTGAAGAGGTAGAAATTCCCCCAGAACTATCTATAACTCATAACGAAGAACACTTTGTTCTTTATTACAACAAACCTAAAGAAAAAAGAATAATTATATTTGCAACCGCAAACAATTTAATCAAACTACAACCGTCAGAAACATGGATGATGGATAGGACTTTTAAAATTTGTCCCAAACCATTCTATCAATTATATACTATCCAAGCCCTATATCAAAACACCAACAACCCTTTTGTCTACGCCTTACTATCTAATAAACAAAATTTCACATATATGGAAATACTAAATAAAATTAAACAAGAAACAAATAATTATTTTCCACAGAAAATAATTATTGATTTTGAACAGGCAATGATAAATTCAATTCTAAAATCCTACCCACACACATCACTTCAGGGTTGCTACTATCATTTCAATCAGTGTATGTGGAGACACCTTCAGAAATCAAATCTAAGGGCCCGATTCCGATCTCGCTGGGAAAGCCCTACGGCCGACTCGGTCCCGTAGAGCTTTCCAAGCGACTCATGCTCCTGGGCTCCGAGTGCCCGAGTACGATGCAAGTGCACGCTGATGGACTCGGGTCGCTCGGAGTCCCATTGACATCTATGGGAGCCTGATGTACATTGCGTACGTAGGCTTCCACACAGAAAAAAGTATATTGCGGAAAAGGGCTCCCCCTGTCGCTGGGACGCCTTGGTGCCCTCCGCACCGTGCATGCATGTGTCGGGGGGCTCTTGGGTCCCCCCCGTGACCGACTCGTAAGGCTATGGGGGAAGAGGGGCCCGCTATGGCCCCTCGAAGTCCGATTCCCAAAGCTTTTTTGAGTCGGAGGCTCCAACTTGATCCGGCTGCTCGACGTGCGCATCGTAATTGGTCGCTTGGAAATCGGACCCATTGCGCTGTACGAGTCGGCCATGTTGTAGTCGTCCAGAGGGCTTTGCTGACGGGTACGAGTTGCACGGAGCATGAGGCGATATTCACAGCGCACTTGCTCGCTCGTACGACAGGGCGAGTTGGTCGGAAATCGCACACACGGCTCGGACTCCTCCTGACGGATGCAGTCAGGAACCCTTCCGAGCGAGATCGGAATCGGGCCCTAAGTGTTGAATATGCGACAAACAGTTAATTCGCATATCAAATAAAAAAACTTATTGCATTGGCCTTTGTCCCAGTTACTGACGTGGCCGAACATCACAACCTATTAATAGAAAGTCCTTACTACCAGCAACATGAACAAAAATTAAGTTCCCTCCTAGACTATTTTGAAGATAACTGGGTGTGAAGACTCCATAGATCAGGACATAGGAGACAACCAAAATACCAAATTCCATGGTGGAATGTATACCGTAGCTCATTAAACCAACAGGCAAAAACAAATAATGCTGTTGAAGGTTGGCATAATGCCTTCCAAGCAACAACAGGACGAGGTCCACCGACACTACACAAACTCCTACTCTCCATCCAAAAAGAAGAGAGCAACCAACAGCGAAGAATGGAGCAATCTGTAACACAAATCAGGCCTAAACTATGCAAGCAAACTAAAAAAATGTTTGAATACCTGCAACATCAAGTCAGACTATACCCAACAACAAGAGGCCTAGAATACTTACAAAAATTGCCAAAAGCCTACTCTAAATTATCAATCCAGTTTACAATATATAATACTTTTCTGTAAAAATAATTAAAATGCATGCAAATAATTTTTATATTTTCACTAAATTAATTAACTTGTCTAAAATATTTTTATTTAAAGACTAAAAATATATGTAGACATCTTAATAGAATTTATGAAAATATAAACAACAATAATAGTAACTCTCTTAGCATTTCCCTCCCACAATAAATAATTAAATTAACTTACCGTTTTCGTAGCTGTAGACAGAAAATCCCAAATCTTGTAAAACAATCCAGGTATCTCATAACCCAAATAAGACGAAAATCCACCCCCAAAAATGTTTTAAAATCCAACTGTTCCAAAAGTAATCCTCCGTTTGTAAATCCTCCAAAGATAAACCATAAAAAACCCAATTTAGGGGTCTATTACAATTGCGGGCAGATCGCCACTGCCCGTATGGCGGTGGCGGTCCGCCCGCCATTACCCACCACCTGCCTCCCATTTCCCCTCTGCCATATAACAATGGCAGGGGGGACCCCGGCGGATGGAAAGACCGTCCGCCGGTTTTCCACCCGTCCGTGGGCGCAAAAGAGGCTGAATATCACCGCCATCCATATTAAAATGAAGGCGGAGATGTGCCTTTCCATGTGCCGCCATGGAAAGGCATCAGTTCCTGAATGTGGGGGACTGTTGCGGGCCCTCAGGGTGTTAGGGGGTGGGGGGTGCACATGGGGGTACCTCCCTGCATTTGCATTCACAACATGGCAAGCACCGTGCCTGCCACGTTGTGCATGCAAATGCACAACATGCCTTTTTTACATTGCGGCGTGTGCTGACAGCACAGCCCGCCACAATGTAAAAAATGCTGGATGCGCCAGTCACGGTGGCGGGTGCATCCTAATATGCATCACGGGACCGCTGCACATATGGCGGGCGGTCCCTTTTGCCGTTACGGTGGCATCATAATACACCCCTAAGTGTTTAAAAAAAAAAACGCTCCATGAAAACCCGAAAAATGAAGGAAGTGTAAAATAATTATTAGTTACTTAAACTAATCTACACTTCCTTAATAAAAAGAACGCAATCTTCTCGTATCCGCCACTTCTATCGACTAAAACCTGTAAAAAACACACAAACATTCCCAAATATACACATAATACACACTATAACACTATTACAAACATTATACACACCATATTCAAACATATTCTAACACATCCTACGTTTTCTAAAGTAGGCCTAAAAAAATAACGATACATACATCGCTAAAACCCTAACTTACACAACAAAAATGCCACAACTCCAAAAACCTCACACTACACACAATAACTACAACTTAACTACCTTCAAATTTAAATAAAAATATAGTTAAAATAAAGAAAAGTAATCTTACATTCCTCGACGTGACACAGCTCCTAACCACAAGCCTGTCCCCTTCGAAATAAAACACAACAAACGCGAGTGGTTACAAAATATAAGCACCAAACAAATATGGCAGCTTTAAAAATATAAAATAAATGTATTTTGTTGAAAAAAATGTTATTATATTATATATAAATTACAAAAATGTTTAATTAAAATACTACAATTTACAACATATATGTTTAAATGTATATAACATTTTTCCAGCATTGTAAAATTATAATAATAAATATTGTTAAACATATAGGTGCCGATTCTGATCGGTTAAAAAAAATTACCGTACGACTCGTATCCGTATTTTTTTACGTACGAATTGTACAAGTCCCGTACAAACGGCGAAGTACGATTCGTACGTGAAAAATACATACGAATCGCTTCGGGAAAAGCCTACGAGACGTACTCGTACAGTTTTACATACAAATCGTAAAACTGAAGTCCGAGCGCGCAAGTACGATCCGTACCGGCGTTCCTAATACACAAGCGTTTGGAAAACGTCCCGTATGGAGCGAACTTTGTACGACCCCTACCCCGGGTACACTTGTGCCTGGGGTACGAGTCGTACGGTCCCCCCAGCCTCCCCCCACCCGCGTATGTCCGCACCGTACCCCCCACCCACGTATGTACGCACCGTACCCCAGGCGTACCCCAATTCTGGCGTATGTATGGACCGTACATACGCTAGGATTGGGGTACGCCTGGGGTACGGTGCGGACATACGTGGATGTGGGGGTACGGTGCAGACATACGCGGGTGTGGGGGTACGGTGCGGACATATGCACCGTACATACGCAATGTTGGCCTATGTACGGTGCGTACCCCAACAGCGCGTATGTACGCACCGTACATATGCAATGTTGGGGTTCGCACCGTACATGATGAAACGTACGATGTGGTTGATGGCATGTACGTCGCATACCAGGCCCCCTTTCGTCGTGCATCGCAGCGTACTTCGCTTTTCCGGCACTTTTTGGCTCCCGTAAAAAAATTGCCGTGCGGAGTGCTGTAGGTACGAATCGTACTTGCTGGTCCGTAAAACGCTGCCTGACTCCGTGCAGACGTCGCGTACGCGCTGTCCAGGATCAGAATAGTAGGTATTTTTTATCCGTACGGTGTTTTTTACGATTTGTACGGAAATGGTATTTCTGTACGAATCGTACTTGCTGGTTTGTAAGGTGGATTTGCCGGGTACGAGTTATATACAACGTTTATTAAAAACATGTAATATTTTTATTTAATATTTGAAACATGTCAACCTTATAAAAAAAAGTTTAGAAATTAAACCATTTAATAATAATATTAATATTTTATATATTAATAATATTATTTAAAATGTGTTTTTATTTGTTTAACAAATGTTACAAAGTATAAAATTAAAAATGTATTGAAAAAATTATGGAAATGGTTATATTATACAAATGTTAACAGTATACAAAATAGAAATGAACAACTGTTATTAATAATTATATTATTTTCTCAAATGCTTTAAACAAATGTAAAACTACATTATTTGATATTACAAAGCTTTCATAACCGTATTGAAAAATCTACGAAAGTTAAAACATTTTGTTTACATATTTATGAAATGTAATAATATACATATGAACAAAATATTTGTGTGTGCAAAATAAATATGATTTTTTATGTATATATCTTGTTTTATATTATATGAACTTAATAAAAGAAATATTTTTGTTGATTAGAAACTCATTTACAATAAATAAAGATCAATAAAAAAAATAAAGGGTCTATTAGGATGGCGGGCGGCTGTCCGCCCGCGATCGCAACCCTGAAAACTACCGGTCCCATTAGCATGGTTGTGATGACCGCGGCGGTGAGAATCTCCGCCCTCCACTTTTCTGCCGGTACCAGTCCACATGGATGCCTAGCGGGCGGAGCTGTACCGCCGCAATAATGCCGGTGCAGGGCCAGGTTTAGCCGGCATGATTATGATGCCGGCGGTAGCCCTTTCCGCGGCAGTAACACCGCCATGGAAAGGCATGCGGAGAATGTCTCCGGGGCCCATTGTGGGCCCCCAATGTGTTGGGGGGGTGTGGGTGCGCTGGGTGTCCCTGCACCAGGTGGCAGCCACTGTTCAGTGCCTGCCATGCAGTGCAGTGACATGCATGATATGCTCCTTTTCACACCACGGCGGGCTGCTGGCAGCAGCAACCACCGCAATGTTAATCGCCAGAATCCGACCGCCATGGTCGGATTTCGACTGCGGAGCATCCTAATTGGACCAGCGGTAATGCTGCGGTCCTTGCAGGTGTTTTTTTCCCGCTACCATGGAGGTCGGGGAGATTTTACGCCCGCCATCCTAATAGACCCCAAATGTCTATTTTTTGTGTTTCATTTTATTAATATTGTATGTAATGTTAAAAATTATGTTTTAATTATATATACTATATTACATAATATTTTAATTAACTATATATAATAGTATTTCTTTTTCATTTCTAATTATGTCATAATTAAAATACATTAGTACTACAAACTATATTAATTGTTTAAGGTTACAAATTAATACATAAGTATATCTAAATTACTATACCCACTACAGTTAATATTAATTCAGGGTAGGTGCTGGACACTAAACTTAATTGATTTACTGTTCCCACTCTAGTTACTATTAATTCAGGGTAGGTGCTGGACACTAAACTTAAAAACTTACTATTCCCACTCCAGTTAGTATTAACTCAGGGTAGGTGCTGGACACTAAACTTAATTAATTTACTATTCCCACTCCAGTTAGCATTAATTCATTGTAGGTGCTGGACACTAAACTTAATTAATTTAATATTGCCACTCTAGTTAAAATTAAATCAGGGTAGGTGCTGGACACTAAACTTAATTAATTTACTATTCCCATTCCAGTTAACATTTAGGTGCCGATTCCGATCCGGTAAAACCCGTGTACGAATCGTCGTACGGAGCGTTTTCTCCATCCGACTCGTACCCGGGAAAAACACCTTACAAACTCGCAAGTACGATTCGTACAGAGATACCATTTCCGTATGAGTCGTACAAAAGACCAACCGGCAAAAAAATACATACAAATCTGAATCTGGACGGCGCATACGCGACGTCCGGACAGAGTCAGGCAGCGTTTTACGGAGCAGCAAGTACGATTCGTGGCCACGTCACTCCGCACGTATCATTTTTTACGGGAGCCAAAAACTGCCGGGAAATTGAGGATGACGCGAACAAGGAGCACCGGTACGCGACGGCCAGCCATGGACCCCAACCTACGCGTCATCCCGGCCGTCATAGCCTACGACCTCGTGTTCCGAAACCGACGCAGACGCCGCAGAAGGTCAGAACAACCCCCAGGGGCAAAGGTGGGGGGTGCAAGGGGCAGGAAACATAACCCACACCCCACAAAAAACAAAGATATCCTGCACAACAATTACCTCCATGGTCTGGTCACTTCGGGGGGCGTGTCCACCAATCCCACGTCCCGCCACAATGGAAGTGGACGTGGACGCGTACCCGTCACCACCACAATGGCGGTACGGGACGTCCCCACGCCCCTCAGAGCGTGGGTATGGGCCGTACCACGCCTACCCCTACGTCACACCAACAATGGCGGTACGGCCCGTACACACGTCCCAAAGGCATGGGTACGGCCCGCACCCCCAAAGTTGGGGTGCTGTAGGGGTACGGGCCGTACCCAGGCCTACAGCGTGTGGGTACGGCTCACACCACGCCTACCCCTACATCACACCAACAATGGCGGTACGGCCTGTACCCACGTCCCAAAGGCATGGGTATGGCCCGCACCCCCAAACTTGGGGTGCCGTAGGGGTACGGGCCGTACCCAGGCCTTCAGCGCATGGGTACGGCTCATACCACACCTACCCCTACGTCACACCATCAATGGTGGTACGGCCCGTACCCACGTCCCAAAGGCATGGGTACGACCCGCACCCCCAAAGTTGGGGTGCCGTAGGGGTACGGGCCGTACCCAGGCCTTCAGCGCGTGGGTACGGCTCGTACCACACCAGTGGACAGACACATAGAGGTGTGTGCCTATCACTCCCAGCAGTGCCCAGACAAATGAGGGGTGGGTGCCTATCACTACCAGCAGTGCCCAGACAAATGAGGGGTGGGTGCAGAGGACTCCCAGCAGTGGACAGAGATGTGAGGGGTGGGTGCAGAGGACTACCAGCAGTGTCCAGACATATGAGGGGTGGGTGTAGAGGACCCCCAGCAGTGGACAGAGACATGGGGTGTGTACATCATCCTCCGATGAGCAAAACTCCATGGGTGCATGAAGGCATCCACAATGTGCGACTATGTTGAGAGTGCCATGACAACACATCACTGACAGCAGTGTCCCACTCCCATGAGGATGGATGTCCTTCCCCCACTGCATGACACACCACATGTGGGTGTGATGACAAATTACACATGCATACCCACCCCTGGCGGTGGCAGCACAATACACACACTGAGATCATGCAACAAGACTGTATCCTCATGTTAAACCCCACTCAACTAAGAGAGCCTAAGGGAACACACACTTTCACCCACATTCCAGGACTGATAGGAATGTACCGGTGCTGGGGCAGCCAACAAGTTGTTGCCTCCCATGGAAGGAAAAGGGTGGAGTACCCACAGATACAATGGCCATAATTGTCAGTCAGGTGCCCAAAGACCCTGCACGTAACACATGTGTGTGAGGCAGGGAGTACACACATGCATAGTGCGTAAAAGGGAAAATGTCCACATGAAGTCATGTCAATATACTCCATACACAAGTACAGTGTCCACAAAGGATGCCACAAATGATGCAGGTGGAGACATTGCAGAGCATGCATGGCCAAAGTTGAAGGGATCCGTCACACACCAAGGAAATGTTGACACACCTCAGCACAACAATTGGGAAACACCCTGCAGGGAAGATGTCAGGTGCCAGAGAGGAAGGAACACACCTTGGGACAATGTCACCATACAGTAAGAGCTTACATGACCTAAGATTATATGCAGACACCTTGTGATGGCATGCAGATACCAGGGTCCACCCCATGAGCAGCAAACTACAACATTTCCCAGACACCCAACACATTATCACCACCCCAACTCAGGGAGCAGCAGCACCAACAGCAATACCAGAAAAGCAATAGTGTGCAAACGAAAAGCAAAAAGCTACATTCAGCATTCAAAAGAAAATTTGCTACAGTACACTATTTACAAAGCCCATAGGCCACTCCAGATGCGAAGTCCTGGGGGGGACACGTTGAGACGCGTCTCCCCTAGCTTGCCTGCACAGTTCACTGTTCCATATCATCCACAGAAAGGGGGGCATCATGTGGGGGGGAAGAACCAGGCACCGCAGGGACAGGAGGGGCACGGGTAGGTGTCGTGGGTGCAGGGACGGACGACTCCACCACAGGGGGTGGGGCAAGCTCTTCCAGTGTCTCCCCTGCACCTGAAGGAACCACAGGCCCCAAGGAGGGTGGGGGGTCGGAGGGATGGGTTGCAGCGCTACTGGGGGAGGGTGTGGACAGGGGGGGACTCAACTACCCTGCCCGGGGAATCCCTCAAATGCTTGCGGGGTGGTGTCACACTGGGGCTGAGGGACAGACTGGCCATGAAGGACTCTTTGTCCGACTGTTAGGCAGGAGAGCCAAGGGGAGTGGTTTTGGAGGTAGTGGGTCGTGAGGACTGCGGACTCCTACTGTGACAGCGTGGCTGCTGTTTGCCCCCCGACCCAGTGGCTGTGCCTACTCCCCCCTGTGTGTGCGTGACAGGAGGAGTGCGCTTGGCCTTCCCTGGTGGTGTGCTGCCTGTGTCTGGTGGGGTGCGTGCATGGGGACGTCTGGCTGTGTTTGGGACAGGCATGGGAATGGGAAGTGTGGATGGTGCTGGGGTAGGGGGGGGACGGAGCGCTGCAGGAGACCCACTGCTGCCGTCAGTGACGAGTCCATGGACCTCAGCAACATCCGTTGGTCAGACATCGCTGCTGACATGTCCGCCATGTACGACACCATCTGTGTCAGCAGTCTGGTGTGGCCATGGAGGACATGCAGCAGCGATGTCTGACCAACCTGCAACTGGCGCAGAATGTCCACAGACTCTGCATTGACGGCAGCAGGGGAGACAGGGGCAGGGGGTGCAGTGCCTGGCACGAAGGAGACATGTTTGGTGTACCACAAACTCCCCTCAGAACCCAGAACCCCTTATCTGACTAGCTTAGTGTCCCATTCGTTAGCCGAGGTTTAGCTCGGCGGTCCCAATGTATAGACAACCCAGAACAAGCGACTTAGAATATTCTCAGGAATGGTGGGAATCAGAAATACCTGTTCGTCATTATTGTCAGATCAGTCCACAACAGAATAAACAAAGACACGGTAAAGTTGAAAGAGTTCATTCAATGAACCTCGCGTCCTAAGATGCAGTACTGTGGCTAACATAAGCAGACAAATGGTTAAGTTCAGAAGCATCAGCATTGTTACAATATCATAGAAAATGAAAGGAGCAATCATAAGAAAATGACAGTGGAAACAGCAACCTTCCTGTCGCTAGTAAACTAATAGTAGTATCATTAGACTAATAGAAGGTCTCTAGGCTTGAATGGGGGACCCCCCACCATACAGATCAGCTCAGTGGAATCACATCACAGGATCAGCTAGTCTCTTCTCCTGCGAAAGCTCTCCTTCACAATGAAACTAAAACGTGCTGCACTGCAATATTGAAAGCACTCGTCTTTCAGGTATCTGCAGCTGCGTGCATGTAATGGCTAAATAGTGGGACGATCAACCTGCACACAACAACATGCACCGTCTAGTGACCCAGACTGTTTGTGTACACAATGTACAGAACAAGCTCGCTGCTCACTGTGAAGGATGTCAAACAACAGACAGTTCTCATGTGAAGCAAAGTCGAGTAAGCATTTTTCAATTAATAACATGCAACTACAGTGTTGCGTGCAAAAGCAGCAAAATTGGCAAGATGGTTTTCTAACAACTAACGTGGTTGTGCTAACTTAGCATTGTACATAGGGAGATAGTAATCATCACTACACCCCCCCTTGTTCGTACCACTAACCACTAGAGGTGCAAATTCAAGAACGCAGAGTTCAAGTTTGATAGAACGGAACCAAGGGCATGAACTGGAAGTCCATAGAAGGTAAGCGAAAAAGTCAGAAAATAAATTTCAATTATAAACGATGTTTCAGGGAAATTAACCATGTAAAAGGGGAAAAAAGATAACATCGATGGATGCACCATGAAATGAGCAGGGCAAAAGTCAATCCATCAAGGTAGAAGCACAATAAGTTGCAACAGCTTCCAAGAGGAAATCATTGGAACGTTTCGCAAAATTATCTGCCATCCAGTTCAGCAAGGGGAAAGAACACACGTGTTCCTCAACAATCGGGGCATCCAGCACCATTTGTGGACAACAGGTGGGTACATCAAGATAACTTCTGGATAAGAATTCTGCTGCAGCCGTTCCGATGTCCCAATTCCCTAGGACTCCATGTGCTGCTCCACAGGCCATAATCCTGACGCCAGAGCAGTCCAATTCATGAGCCACTAAGGGGCTCATCAGTCGATCATAATCCGGGGCAGGAGACACCGAGTTAGACAGGCACAAATCCAGAGCCCATTCGAATGGACAATCTAGGCAATGAAAGACAGGTTGCACGCAGGTAAAGAAGGGAAACTGGAAGGACAATCCATAGGCAATGCTTAAGGTCGCCAGCGGCAGAGTGCCGTAGTATTCAAGCATCTGGTTACGAAGATGGAGCAGCCGGGGCAGGCTGTCTTGTAATGCAAGTTGTGCAGCCATAGCGTAGTACGCAGATCAATAATAGCACCCCAGCTACGAGGGCGAGAAGCAAAGGGAGACCTCCGAAGACGCTGGAAAAAATCGAATGAATAAATGCGGGGATCACACGAAACATAGTTTGGAAGGAGGTCACGAGGCCGGAGCCCACAATTTAGAAAAAATCAGCCAGGCCACTTGTTGACGAGGCATTAAAGATAGTCTGAATCAGAGTCCCAAAATGGAGTGGGAGATCAGTGTTCAAAAGCGCTTGCACCTCTGTGCGCGTGTTAGCTACGTGAAGGACAAATGTTTTTCGGGATGAAGTCAACGTGACTTATTTTTGAGACAATAGAGCCCTTATTCTGCTCATCTTGTTGAACTCTGCTTTCAAGGTTGGAATGGAAGGCCAGATGGATACATCGAGCCGGCCATGCGGGGGTGGGAAAAGGACGTTATTACAGAAAACCACTCGTTGTGATACAGTCACGATGTGAGGAATTCCCACCAGCATCCCACAGCAAGCTTCATTATTTAATAGCACATAACTACCGTTAGCAAGCAGCGTACAAGACGGTGTTATAACTGGCACACAAATCCCTTTCAGAATACAAGCTAAATTAGGAGCGTGTATATTACAAGCACCATGCAATTGAATGTGCCTACACACTACAGAATGATCCGGAGTGGAAGTGCACTCTTCACCTTTTAAATACTCCTCCTTGCCGTCTCTCACGCACCTGTTGTTGCCTAGCACGGACACAAGGGACCCGAGCAAGTGGGAGGCCGGTGATGGGAATGGAGGGTGCGGCGAGAGATGGAGTGCTGCTTTCAGCTCTGGGCGTTACAACAAACAAATGATGGACGGAATGCTGACTGTTAGAAATGAGGGAGCTCTGGTTGACGCAGGTGTGAACCCACAACAAGCAGGGACCCTTTACTTCTTGTCAGGGCGAAGGATGACTCCCCAGAATAACCCCTGCTCACCCTCTAGGTGCGTGGCGCGAGCAGTCTAGGCTAAGTCTCAGGCGTACACGGTTAAGCAAATGCAATTACACATACAGTAACCCCTTGCATGCACCACAAACGGACACCAATCAGGAAGTATATAAAAATAAGCTTTTATGTAGATTCAGCAGATTCAAATACAAGGCCCAGTAACGTTGAACTGATGGGGCCACAATTCTTAGGAATACAGTAAAGTTCTCTTTGTTATGGAAAGTTCTTTAGGCGGGCACAAGGTAACTGTAGGCCTCAGCGCACTTCGTGCTGAGGCTGCGCCCGGGAAGCACGCGGCAGATGACAGGGAAATCAGAATTGCGGACCCTGGATCCAATGCGAGCTCGCGGTCGAGTTCATAAGTACAGTACCTTGTTTCTTGACGCGAAGGTGGGTGCAGGATTTCAGCGGCTCTTTGACAGAAGAGCGAGGCGGTGTCCGAGGCTCCCACACTTCACGATGGGGGTCTGATCTTCAGGCTCACGACAAGAGCGGGGTGTTGCAGGTGGCGGGTGAACAAAGCGGGGCAGCCGGGCACGCAGATACGTCCGGGCCGTCCGAGGCTTGGAGATGCTCACAAATGCCGATTCCGGCGGGAGGGTGAAGGTGCACAGCGAGCCTCCAACGAGCGAGGTGACAGGGGCAGCCCAGCACAGCGTAGGGGGAGCGGCTCCGGTTGAGCGAGGCTCTTCCCAAGGCGGGGGCAGCTAAGCAGTCCTGGTCACGGCTCAGGGAGTGACTGGGGCACGAGGGTCACAGCTCCGGCGAGGGAAAGGACACCACAGTCCAGCGGCAGGCGAGTGAAGATCAGGTAGAGCCCAATGGTCCTGGGGCTCAGTTCAGGGGGCAAGCTCAGTTCCAAGCCCTTGGAGATCGTTTTGGAAAAGCACAAGTCTTGAAAGTAAAAGTAAAGTAAAGTCTTCAGCAACAGTTTCTCTTCTCCCCTTTGGCAGCAAGGTCACCACTGCAGGCCAATCCCCCAGGATAGGGACAGTTTTCCTCCTACAGCTTTCCCGGTGCCTCCTCCTCAGGCAGAGATTCTTCTTGGTCAAAAGCGGATCTCGTTTCTTAGGAGCAGGGCTCCTCCATTTATACAGCAAATCTTTTGTTCTCCCAGGCCAGGGGGGCCCTTGCCTAGTTCAGTCCGGTTTTGGAGCACTTTGTTTACGCGATGCAGGCTTCTTCTTTCAGAGTGCAGGGCAGAGTCCTCAGACGCTCCACAGGGGGCGGAGCCGGCATTGAGGTGGCAGAGCACTGTCCTATTCAGAGCCTAGGAGCACTCCTCCCACCCATCTACCTGTCGATCGTCCTATTCACCACCAGGCTACCTAGCCCTGCCCATCTGGGTTCCCCCAGCCCTGTCACTCACACCAGCCAGACATCAGATACACATCACGCAGAGGCGGCTGAAATGTTTAGGCAAGCAAAAGCCAGCTTTCTAAAAGCGGCATTTGCAAACCCGGAATAATAAAATAAACCTTGCGAAAAGATGTACCTTATTATTCCGAGTTCAGGCATACTAAACTCGATCTTCTACCATGTTCCCTGGGTCGGTTAGGATCATAGGGTGTAATAATCCAGGCCGCCCATACTGGCCTATGAGAACAGGGTAGCCTTGCAGTAGTGAACAACAGATGGCGGTCATTCACTACTAGGACATGCCACGCATCTAGGCTTGTCCTACCTTACGCTCACAACGCACCCTGCCCGGGGGCCTACCAGAGGGGTGACTAATATGCAGCTAAGGGAAGGTTTCAGGGACCGGTAAGTGTGGGCACTTGCCAGTCAGCATGTCAGTACCAGACTGCACGCAGGTTCTGCGATGGCAGACCTTAGACCTATTTTACCGGCCGCTTCTGTGGGTGGCACAACCCGTGCTGCAAGCCCACCAGCGGTGTTTGCCTTTACATGCCCTGGCGCTCCTGGCGCACTTTACTGGGGTCTGACAGTAAATCAAACAATCCAATCATGGAATCCAACCAACATAAACAATTTACATAGGGAGCACTTGCACCGCGACACTGGTTGGCAGTGGCACAGCGCGCTGAGCGGCCAACACCATAAAAACACATGAGGCGCAGCAACAAAAAGAGGAAGGGAGACTCACGCCAAGGTGCCAGGTCTAACACGTGTCCCCTCCAGCTGAAAAGTGGGGAGAACTACCCTACCCCAGGGAGTTCCTCATCATTAAGGCGGAAAAATCTGGACAGACCGTCAGCATTGGCGTGATCTGTACCAGGGCGATGTTCCACCGTGAAATCCATATCCTGTAGGGAAATGGACCACCTCAACAGCTTTGGATTCTCACCCCTTGTGAGAAGTTGGCCTGATGTATGATGTCACTAGTTCTAGTGTACACCTTATATCAGTCCAAATACCCTTATGGTGATTGGTTGTAAAGTCAACCTTATAGACCAGCTATCCTAGTGGTAGCATGGACAAGAGCAGTCTTAGGCTAAACTCTGAATGGCATGTGAAGCCAGCTGTGATACCATATATAATCCCTTGAATACCAAATGAAAGGACACCACAACAGATATATATATAAAATAAAGTGTATTTATTCTAGTCAAACCCTCAGCACTCTTTATGAGATTAGAGGTAAGTACAGCACAGTCTTATTTAAGCATACATTAAGTCACACAGGTAAGTAATACAGTTAGGCCCTAGGGGCCACGCAAACCATATACTAAGTAAGTGGTATAAGGACCACTGTCACGGAAATAGAATAGGCCTAGGCCTAGGGAATCGCTGGGGCTACACTACACTAGCGTTAGTTAGGAAGTGGGAGGCCCACGGGATTCGTGTGCAGAGTGGAACACTCACGCGTAATGCGTAAAAGTCACTAGCAATAGTACAGTTTAGAAAACGATAGATTTAGGACACCTCCGGAGTAGCTAGGAAGTTGAGACTGGAAAACTAGACACTAGGATAGTCACTATCCTGATGAGCACCGGAGTACCCAAGTTACCTAGCCCACAGGCTGCGGGTGCCTAGGGGTGAAGATGCGTCGGTTTTCGTCGTCGACTCCTATGGATGCCTGAAGAAAGATGCTGACAGGCAGTCAGTGAAGAGTGTCCGGTGGATCCCAAGGCTGGGATCAAGAAGAGAGGAAACCTGCAAGCAGAAGGGACAGAGTCAAGGTCACTAGCCAGTGACCACGTGGAACCAGGAAGGAACCAGGCGATGTCGTGAAGATTGCAGGTGAAGGTGAAGCTTGTCACTGCAGCCAGGAGGACCAGGAAGCGTCGAGGACGACCAGGACCAGGAGGCGAGCTGTCCCACGAAGGCTCTTGCTGTCGGCGGCGTCGAAGTTGGACTAGGACTCACCAAGCCTTGGCAAGCGGAACCCACGAAGAACGGAGGACTTGCTTCCGGTGCAGACCAGGAAGGTCTGGGGTGCTTCTTCTTTGCAGAGAAGCGGGAGCCAGTCTGGAGGAGCCAAACCAGCGCAGAAGATTTCAGGGTGCATCATCACAAAGGCCGCTAGCCAGCGGGCAAGCAACCGGACAGACGCGGCAAGCAGGAAAATGCAGAAGGGCCCCACGCAGGACTCGTGGAGTGTGGGGGGCTGATCTTCGGTGCAGATGATGCTTGGGGTTGGGGCTTCTCAATCCCCGGTGCACAACTTCGAGGGTGCCTCAGAAGCTGCGCTTGAAGTTACTAGCTACTTTTCCCAGGTAGCCGGTCCCACGTCGCTCGTCGCCTCCACGGATCTCAGCTCCGCTGTGGATGTGGATCAGGGTCGGAGAAGTCTGGAAGTCAAGGCCCTGGTCGGGCTCTGCAGTCGGTTCCTCGTAGAACGTGGGCAAAGCGAAGGGTAGTCTCTTGATGGTGCCTGTTTGCACAGGGTAGCCACTCCTTGGCCACAAGGGAGATTCTTCAGTCTTCTTCTTTCGTCGAATGTCAAAGGTCCAGAGTTTCTGTTCAAGTTGCAGGTTCAGGATAATCTAAAGTCTTGAGGCCCAACTCCCACTCTTATACTAATCTGGGGGGCTGGGATACCTGCTAGGTCACGCCTTATGGGTGGGACCTGGGAGGGGGTGGTTACACCCACTTCCCTTTGTCCAGTTTCGCGCCAGAGCTGGGGCTGGAGTGCCCCAGCGCCGGTTTGAACTGGACTATGCAAGGAACACCTTGTGTGCCCCAGGCATGTCTCATTCCTTTCAGCCCACCCTGCCCCAATACACTAAAGGCTGTCTGGGGAGGTGCTAGCACCTCCCCAAGCAGGAAACCTATTGTCCAGGCCTCCCTGGCTGGGATCACTCCCAGCTGCAGGAGGTCAGACTTGTGTCGTGGCAGCAGCATCCATTTTGTGATGCTGAGGCTTTGGTCAGAGGCTAACAGTGAAGTATGATTTTAACATGTCTTTCCCTCTAGAAGGGGGGAATAATATCCTCATGTCCAGAAATGGTATGGGGGTATTAGTCCACAGTGTTAGACACCTTACACGACATGTTTTGATAAAGCCAAACCATAGTTACCATAACCGTCTAAGATTATAAGGCACTTTAAGAGTATATGGTAGGCTATATCATAGAACAGCTATAAGGACATGGTTCCGAAAGCTGCAGACAGGCTCAGCTCATGCTAGAGCACCATCTCACATGTTACCAAGCACTCTGCCTCCAGGATTGTTAAGGCCTGCCATAAGAGTGACTGATAGGTACACATGTGTCTATATATAAGGGTAGATATAGGCCTACTATATCTAAGCAAGGGGTGATTACACGACCTTGCCCCAGCTGAGTGATCAGCCAGTTGTGTCTGATTGGAAGGCCAGACCAGGGGTGGCATAATACATGCTGCAGCCCCTGGGAGGCCTAGGGTACACCTATGCCCTGGGTACCTAGGGTACACTGTACAGGGTCCAATAAGGTGATCCTTACCAATTGGTTATGTACCTAGGGTACATGGAGTCCATTTTAAAGAGAGAGCAGACAGCCTGAGACCCTGAATGGCAGGATCTCAGGCCAACTAAGTCGAAAAACCAGCTAGACACTAGGCAAAAAGTTGGGGGTAACCATAGTCAGATATCTACCTTCCTACACAACCCCCCCCCCCAAACGAAAGGAGATAAGGCTGGCCTTGACAAGGTAAGCCTCTATTGCCTAAGTGGCCATATAAGGAAGAACCAGCACTGGCATGGTTACCCCCTGTCTCATGGTCCACTAAGCACTCCCTCATCCTAAAGGTATCATAGGGTCTCCACCATAGGGAATCTCTACCTTTGGGGTGTCTTTGCAAAGTAAAAGGCTGGTGTTGAGATGGAGTACTGAAGTGAGTGTCCTCAAAGTGAGGCCTCAGCTTCCTCCAATCATCCTCCACCATGGATGCCTTTCTTTCTTTCACTGAGTTGCACTGTGCTCTCAGGGTCAGCCTCTGGCTACCTAAAGCTGGAGGCTGGGTCCCTTTTGTGGGCTTACTGGAGGGACAGGTCAGGTTTGGGGCACTAAGGTCCCAGGTTTGCCTGTGCCCTACAGAATCCCTCTGGGGGAGGTCCCTAACTACCTGTAAAGGGGATCCCTCAGGAATGTTTTTACCCATCACCTGGCTAGGGCTACTAGCCAGGCAATCCTCATTCTTTTGATGGGGGGGTTCTTGTGGACAGGGGCCCTCTTGAGGTCCACTGGCCTCCCTGACCTCTGCAGCCCTGGGCTGACTGAGGCAGGGTAGAGAGAGGCAGGCTACCTGCACCAGACTGGGTCCCACCTTGGAAGGGGCCACTGACATCAGAGGCTCTGCCAGGCCAGGCCTGGCTACCTCTGGGGCAGTTCCTTCACAAGGGGTGAGGTCAGATCCCTGAGGAGGCTGACCTTTTCCTAATGTCTGGGGAGAGGGAGACTTTTCTTCCTCCCCACTACTCTCCGTTTGTGTGGAGTGATCCATAGTTTCAGGCTTCACTACACCTCTGTCAGTCTGAGTATGGGCTGAGACCATTACAGCCTTGCCAACCTTTTCAGGGAGGCACTCAGTTTGGGTTTGAGCTGTGACTGTCACAGCTCTGCCAGTCTCTACAGGGAAGTCTGTCTTTGCCTGGGCTGTGGCTACCACTGCCCTTCCAACCTTTTCAGGGAGGAAATCTACTTGGACAGGGGTTGTGAATGGCACAACCCCACTACCCTTTTATGAAAGGCCTACCATTTTAGAATGGGTGTCTTGTTCAACTCCAGCCCAAGCTGAGAGTTCTAAGTCATTCCCCAGTAAGCAGTCTACAGGCAAGGTTGGGGACACTGCCACCCTTTTAGGGCCAGTGACACCTCCCCAGCTGAGACATACCTCTGCAATGGGATGACTGTTCTGTTTGCCATCAATGTTGGTCACCTGGTAGGAGAAACCAGGCAAAAGCTGCTCAGAGGGAACTAGCCAATGGGCCACCATTGTGATGCTAGCTCCAGTGTCTCTGTAGGCCTCAGCTTTTGTACCATTGATGTAGGGCTCCTGTCTGTACCTACCCAAAGTGTTGGGACAGGCAGTGAAGTTGGCAAACCCCATGCCACCATCACAGACAAGAGTAGTTGCTGTAGGGGAATTGGCTAAGCCAGGGTCCCCCTGTGTTCCCCAAGAAAACCCAACCAAATTTTTGGGGGCACTCCCACCACCTAGGGGATTACTGCTGACAGTAATAGGTGGTGTGACAGGAGTAGTTGGAGGAACAGTTTTGTTTTTAGCCTTTGGGCAACTGCTGTCAGTTTTCCAATGCCCAGGAGCTTTACACTCATGGCAGTAAGGCTTTTTAACTGTGGTAGAGGAGGGAGCTTGGGACCCACCACCCTGTGTGGAGTTTTGGGGCCCTGAGGAAGATTTCTCTTTTGTTTTATCCCCACCCTTCTCTTGAGGCTTGGTGGTATCTTTCTTTTGGTCACCACCCTGATTTTTAGGCCTAATCCTGGTCCTGACCCATTTATCTGCCCTCTTTCCCAATTCTTGGGGAGAGGTCAAATCTGAGTCTACCAGGTGTTGATGGAGAAGCTGGTTCTGACAATTACTAAGGATCTGCTCCCTCATAATCAAGTTGTACAATCCTGTATAGTCCTGCACCTTGCTGCCAGTTAACCAACCTTCCAAAGCCTTGGTGGCACAATCCACAAAATCAGACCAGTCCTGTGTCTGTGTCTTCTGGGTGTCTCTGAACAACAACCTATATTGCTCAGTGGTTAAGCCAAACCCATCTATCAGAGCACTCTTCAGGACTTTGTAATTGTTAGCATCCTCATCACTGACTGTGAGGAGCTTGTCTCTACCTTTGTCAGAAAAGGAGAGCCACAAGATAGCTGCCCACTGACTCTGGGGTACCTGCTGTACTTTGCAGGCCCTCTCCAAAGCAGTCATCCACTTGCGGATGTCATCCCCATTCTGATATGGGGGGACTATCTTGCTTAGGTTTCTATGGTCATAAGACCTATCCCTATCTCTAGGAATGTTGCTGCCACCAGTGGGTTCTGACCCACACAATTTCTGTTCTCTAGCCAGAGCAAGCTTCTCCTTGGCAAGGGCAAGTTCTTCCCTCTGAATCCTCAGATTAGCTTCCCTCATTCTGGCTTCATGCTCCTTTCTCTCAGGGGAAGTCATTCCCCTGTGAGAGGAAGCACTAGAGATGCTAGAGACATGGGAGTGGATGGATTCCCTTGAAGGGGATCTGTCCCTCCTGCTTCTCTGTGTAAGCCTACTTGGGGGTCTGTATGGGGGGACCCCATGCAAACTCCCATGTAAGCTTAGGTTAGCCTGGCTAAGTCTTCCTACTTGGCCCTGGCTGTCTACCTCTTCATCTGAAGCCTCATCTGACTCCTCTGTGGTGGGTAGACCCTTATCTAAAGCTATGGCACCATCCTTGGCAGCTCTTTCAGCATCATAGGCCTCCAGAAGCTCCACTAGCTGTCTAAGGGTAGGGTTGGAACCCTGTTTTAATCTCCTGGAGGTACACAGTTGTCTCATCTCCTGGAAAGTGAATGCATTATACCTAGAGGGAACCTGTCTAGGATTCTCCTCTCCTAAGGGAGCATCAGTGTGATCTCCATCCAGGGGCATGATTCTAGTGAGGGTGTGGTGTGTGCACCTACCTACACTAGTTGTATCTACTAAACCTCTCTAGTAGTTGTAGTCAGGGTGTGTTACTCCCTTCAACCTACAACTACTAAGTCCAGTAGGACTTAAGTATTATAATCTATGTTATATGTACCTAGACAATATCTGTGTGATCTTTCAATTTAGTATCTCAAGATTACAATGGTATTAAAACAGCAAGCTCAGATCCCACCGCTGCCACCAATGTGAGAAGTTGGCCTGATGTATGATGTCACTAGTTCTAGTGTACACCTTATATCAGTCCAAATACCCTTATGGTGATTGGTTGTAAAGTCAACCTTATAGACCAGCTATCCGAGTGGTAGCATGGACAAGAGCAGTCTTAGGCTAAACTCTGAATGGCATGTGAAGCCTGCTGTGATACCATATATAATCCCTTGAATACCAAATGAAAGGACACCACAACAGATATATATATAAAATAAAGTGTATTTATTCTAGTCAAACCCTCAGCACTCTTTATGAGATTAGAGGTAAGTACAACACAGTCTTATTTAAGCATACATTAAGTCACACAGGTAAGTAATACAGTTAGGCCCTAGGGGCCACGCAAACCATATACTAAGTAAGTGGTATAAGGACCACTGTCACGGAAATAGAATAGGCCTAGGCCTAGGGAATCGCTGGGGCTACACTACACTAGCGTTAGTTAGGAAGTGGGAGGCCCACGGGATTCGTGTGCAGAGTGGAACACTCACGCGTAATGCGTAAAAGTCACTAGCAATAGTACAGTTTAGAAAACGATAGATTTAGGACACCTCCGGAGTAGCTAGGAAGTTGAGACTGGAAAACTAGACACTAGGATAGTCACTATCCTGATGAGCACCGGAGTACCCAAGTTACCTAGCCCACAGGCTGCGGGTGCCTAGGGGTGAAGATGCGTCGGTTTTCGTCGTCGACTCCTATGGATGCCTGAAGAAAGATGCTGACAGGCAGTCAGTGAAGAGTGTCCGGTGGATCCCAAGGCTGGGATCAAGAAGAGAGGAAACCTGCAAGCAGAAGGGACAGAGTCAAGGTCACTAGCCAGTGACCACGTGGAACCAGGAAGGAACCAGGCGATGTCGTGAAGATTGCAGGTGAAGGTGAAGCTTGTCGCTGCAGCCAGGAGGACCAGGAAGCGTCAAGGACGACCAGGACCAGGAGGCGAGCTGTCCCACGAAGGCTCTTGCTGTCGGCGGCGTCGAAGTTGGACTAGGACTCATCAAGCCTTGGCAAGCGGAACCCACGAAGAACGGAGGACTTGCTTCCGGTGCAGACCAGGAAGGTCTGGGGTGCTTCTTCTTTGCAGAGAAGCGGGAGCCAGTCTGGAGGAGCCAAACCAGCGCAGAAGATTTCAGGGTGCATCGTCACAAAGGCCGCTAGCCAGCGGGCAAGCAACCGGACAGACGCGGCAAGCAGGAAAATGCAGAACGGCCCCATGCAGGACTCGTGGAGTGTGGGGGGCTGATCTTCGGTGCAGATGATGCTTGGGGTTGGGGCTTCTCAATCCCCGGTGCACAACTTCGAGGGTGCCTCAGAAGCTGCGCTTGAAGTTTACTAGCCACTTTTCCCAGGTAGCCGGTCCCACGTCGCTCGTCGCCTCCACGGATCTCAGCTCTGCTGTGGATGTGGATCAGGGTCGGAGAAGTCTGGAAGTCAAGGCCCTGGTCGGGCTCTGCAGTCGGTTCCTCGTAGAACGTGGGCAAAGTGAAGGGTAGTCTCTTGATGGTGCCTGTTTGCACAGGGTAGCCACTCCTTGGCCACAAGGGAGATTCTTCAGTCTTCTTCTTTCGTCGAATGTCGAAGGTCCAGAGTTTCTGTTCAAGTTGCAGGTTCAGGATAATCTAAAGTCTTGAGGCCCAACTCCCACTCTTATACTAATCTGGGGGGCTGGGATACCTGCTAGGTCACGCCTTATGGGTGGGACCTGGGAGGGGGTGGTTACACCCACTTCCCTTTGTCCAGTTTCACGCCAGAGCTGGGGCTGGAGTGCCCCAGCGCCGGTTTGAACTGGACTATGCAAGGAACACCTTGTGTGCCCCAGGCATGTCTCATTCCTTTCAGCCCACCCTGCCCCAATACACTAAAGGCTGTCTGGGGAGGTGCTAGCACCTCCCCAAGCAGGAAACCTATTGTTCAGGCCTCCCTGGCTGGGATCATTTCCAGCTGCAGGAGGTCAGACTTGTGTCGTGGCAGCAGCATCCATTTTGTGATGCTGAGGCTTTGGTCAGAGGCTAACAGTGAAGTATGATTTTAACATGTCTTTCCCTCTAGAAGGGGGGAATAATATCCTCATGTCCAGAAATGGTATGGGGGTATTAGTCCACAGTGTTAGACACCTTACACGACATGTTTCGATAAAGCCAAACCATAGTTACCATAACCGTCTAAGATTATAAGGCACTTTAAGAGTATATGGTAGGCTATATCATAGAACAGCTATAAGGACATGGTTCCGAAAGCTGCAGACAGGCTCAGCTCATGCTAGAGCACCATCTCACATGTTACCAAGCACTCTGCCTCCAGGATTGTTAAGGCCTGCCATAGGAGTGACTGATAGGTACACATGTGTCTATATATAAGGGTAGATATAGGCCTACTATATCTAAGCAAGGGGTGATTACACGACCTTGCCCCAGCTGAGTGATCAGCCAGTTGTGTCTGATTGGAAGGCCAGACCAGGGGTGGCATAATACATGCTGCAGCCCCTGGGAGGCCTAGGGTACACCTATGCCCTGGGTACCTAGGGTACACTGTACAGGGTCCAATAAGGTGATCCTTACCAATTGGTTATGTACCTAGGGTACATGGAGCCCATTTTAAAGAGAGAGCAGACAGCCTGAGACCCTGAATGGCAGGATCTCAGGCCAACTAAGTCGAAAAACCAGCTAGACACTAGGCAAAAAGTTGGGGGTAACCATAGTCAGATATCCACCTTCCTACACCCCTCATATGCATCAACCATCTGAGGGGCCTGTGGTCCGTCTGAACCCGGAACTGAGACCCAAACAAGTAGGGTCTTAGCTTCTTCAGCGCCCAGACCACAGCAAATGCCTCACGCTCAATAGCACTCCACCTCTGTTCCCGTGGAAGTAACCTCCTGCTAAGAAAGGCTACGGGTTGATCTAGGCCCTCCTCATTAATCTGTGAAAGAACAGCCCCCACACCATGCTCTGAAGCGTCTGTCTGAACGATAAACTCTTTGGAGAAGTTGGGAGCCAAGAGCACGGGCGCCGTGCACATAGCAGTTTTCAAGGCCTCAAAAGCTTTTTGACAGGTGTCAGTCCAAATCACTTTCCTGGGCTGCTTCTTCGAAGTCAGCGCTGTCAAGGGGGCAACCATGTTGCCATACCCTTTGACAAACCTCCTGTAGTACCCGGTGAGACCTAGGAAGGCTCTCACCTCCGTCTGGGTTTTGGGCGCCTCCCAATTCAGGATGGTTTCTATCTTGGGCTGAAGGGGTGCCACCTGGCCACTCCCAACTTGGTGTCCCAAGTACACCACGGAACCCTGCCCGATCTGGCACTTACTCACCTTGATCGTGAGGCCTGCCTTGCGCAGCGCCATCAACACTTCCCAGAGGTGACGCAAGTGTTCCTCCCAAGTGGAGCTGAACACTGCGATGTCATCCAGGTAGGCTGCACTGAACGAATCCAGCCCAGCCAACACCTGGTTGACCAATCTCTGGAAAGTGGCAGGGGCATTCTTCATCCCAAATGGCATAACCCGGAACTGGTAGTGCCCATCTGGGGTGGAAAATGCTGACCTCTCTTTGGCCCCCTCGGTCAAGGCGATCTGCCAATACCCAGACGTTAAATCAAACGTGCTGAGGTAGTTGGCAGCCCCTAGCCGATCGATGAGCTCATCAGCTCTGGGGATGGGGTGTGCGTCGGTCCTAGTGACCGAATTGAGTCCTCTGTAGTCCACACAGAACCGGAGTTCGGGTGTGGCTCCCGGCGCTGCAGCCTTTGGGACCAAGACCACGGGGCTGGCCCAAGGACTGCTAGAAGACTCAATTACCCCGAGTGCAAACATCTTGGAGACCTCCTCCTTGATGCATGTCCTCACCCTGTCAGTCACCCTGTAGGCCTTGTGCCGCACAGGTGGACTATCCCCAGTGTCCACATCATGGACGCACCAATCAGTGACACCAGGGACCAGGGAAAACAGGTCAGAAAATTGTCCCAGCAACTGGCGACAATCATTCTGTTGCTCAGGGGTCAGGGTGGAAGAGAGGATGACACCATCCACTGACCCATCTTGCTCCTTGGCTGACAGGAGGTCAGGAAGAGGTTCTGTCTCCTCTTCCATTCCAGCATCTGTTGCCAAGAGCATGCCCACTTGGGACCTCTCCAAGTGGGGCTTGAGGCGGTTGACAGGTAGGACCCTTAAGGGGTTCCTAGGAGACTTCAGGTCCACCACGTAGGTAACAGGACTCTTGCGCTCCACCACCTCAAAGGGACCGGTCCACTTATCCTGGAGCGCACACGGCTCCACGGGGGCCAAGACCCATACTTTCTGTCCAGGCTGAAGCTCTACCAGAGTGGCATTCTGGTCGTACCACCGCTTCATCTCCTCCTGGCTGGCTTCCAGATTTGCCTCAGCAAGTTGCCTGAATCGCCTAGTCTGATTCCTGAAGGCCAGCATGTAACTATATACATTCTGGGGAGGTTTCCTGGGAGATTGCTCCCAGCCTTCCTTGGCCAGACTTAGAGGTCCTCTGACTGGGTGACCATACAGAAGCTCAAAGGGACTGAACCCCAGAGACTTCTGTGGCACCTCACGGTAAGCGAAGAGAAGGCATGGTAAGAGGACGTCCGACTTACGCCTCATGGGTCCTTCTAGGCCCATTATCATGCCTTTGAGGGTTCGGTTGAATCTCTCAACCAACCCGTTTCCCTGGGGGTGGTAAGGTGTGGTGAACTTGTAGGTTACACCACACTCTTGCCAAAGAGATTTCATGTGCTTGGACATGAAATTGGTACCTCGGTCAGACACCACCTCTAGAGGGAATCCCACTCGGGAGAAAATTCCCATCAGTGCCCGTCCCACCACGGGGGCCGTCACTGTCCTCAGAGGAATGGCTTCCGGGTACCGGGTGGCATGGTCCACCAGGACCAGGATGAACCTATTGCCCATCGCTGTCCTGGGGTCCAGTGGCCCTACAATGTCAATCCCCACTCGCTGGAATGGGGTACCGACCACAGGGAATGGCTGGAGTGGAGCCTTCTGCTTCCTTCCACTCTTTCCACTTGCCTGGCAAGTCTGGCATGTCCTGCAGTGAGTATCCGAACTCCTGCGCATTTGAGGCCAATAAAAGTGGGTGACAAGCCTTTCAAAGGTCTTGTCCTGCCCCAAATGCCCTGCCAATGGCACATCGTGAGCCAGCCCCAGTAGGAAGGCTCTGAAGTCCTGGGGTACCACCAGCGCACGGGCTGACCCAGGCTCAGCAACCTTAGGCTCTGTATATAGGAGGTCGTTCTCCCAGTAAACGAAATGTGATCCTGACTGATCACCTGCGGCCTGGTCTGCAGCCTGCTGCCGCATACCCACGAGAGAAGGGCACTCCTTCTGTGCCTTACAAAAGTCCTCCCTGGTGGGACCCCCTTCCTGCTGCCAATGGGTCAGCTCCGGCAGGTCTCCCAGTTCAGCTATCTGCTCCCCTGTAGGCTCCAGGGCATCCCCCTCAAGGTCTGCTTCCTCCTGGACCGTGGGAACTTCAGGGGCCGGCTTCCCTCGCCCCTTGCTCCTTCTTTCTGAGGCCGGTTCCCTCTCAGGCTCCAGGACCTCTTGAGTCCCTCTACTGGCTGCCATGGACCGTGTGGTGACACACGCCCAATCCGGCATACCCAACATCTCCAGGTGAGCACTCCGCTCCACCTTAGCCCAAGGTGAGCTCTCCAAATTGTTCCCTAACAAACAGTCTACAGGCATGGCGGGCCTCACAGCTACCTGAAGAGTACCAGAGACCCCCCCCCACTCAAAGGGAACCTGAGCCACCTTGCAGTGCCTCTCTGTGTTGTCAGCGGCAACAACGGGATAGAATGCATTGGGGACCACCTGCTCCTGAGACACCAGGTGACACCTGACAGCTGTCACACTGGCTCCTGTATCTCTAAGAGCTTCCACTGTATGGCCATTTATGGTCACCCACTGCCTGTACTTCTTAGTGTTCTCAGGCAGCTGGGTTGGAGGGACCACTTCACGGTCTCCTAGCGAGACCAGGGACATCTCTGCGGGACCCCACCCACCTTGGACATCCCTCTCCTCCCCCAAGGCTACACTAGTCACCTGCCGGGGTGGAGCACCAGTGGGTGCTGGTTTACCAAACAATGGACACTTTACATCAGAGGCAAAATGCCCCAAATTGTTACACCTGTAACATCTGACGGGCCCCTTCTAAACAGGAGGACCTGTCGGGGCCCCGGACGGTTTCTGGGGTGGGGGAGGCTGAGAACCCTTCCCTTGGTTCCCTTGGGGACTATTTTGGGGCCCTTTTTGGAACTGCTTCTGTTTACCCCTGTCCCCCCCACTCTTCTGCTGGGGACCCTGCCCACCTTTGGCGGAATCTCCCACGGTACCCTTGTGGACCCTGGTACTGACCCAGCGGTCCGCCTCCTCAGCAAGCTTCCTCGGGTTAGTCAGCCTACTATCGATCAGGTGCTGGCGTAGCTCAGGAAAACAATTACTGGACAAGTGCTCCCATGCCATTAAATCAAGAAGCCCTTAATAATCATTTACCTTACTACCCTTTACCCAACCATCCAGCACTCTGCAAAAGAAAGTCACATACTCCACATACGTACTATTGGGAATCTTAGTGCAACCCCTTAACCTCTGCCTATATAACTCAGGGGTCAACCCATACCTAGCCATCAATGGTTCCTTCATATGGGCATAAGAATTATGAACATCAGGAGGTAAATCTAACAGTGTGTCCCGCCCTTCACTCAGGAACTGTCCCCACAAACCCGCTCCCCAATCCTTCTCAGGGACCCGGTGGGAAGACATGGCTACCTCGTAGGCTCTGAACCACTGCCCGATGTCGTCATTCTTGAAGAACTCCTTCACTACATCCTTGGGAATATAAACTCTTGGTTCCGCCTGTACTGGCGGTGTGCTGCCACGAGAGGGATTAAGCTCCAAACTTTTTGCTTTCAGCTCCAGCTCCCTCAGCTTCATGTCATGCTCTAATTGTAGTTTCTTTTCTTCCATGGCTAATCTTTGTTTTTCCATATCCATCTGCCCATGAAGTTTTGCCATCTCTACTTCGTGTGCCCGGGTTGCTGCCCTGTCTGCCAACTCTTCTGGCGACAGGCCTCTGCCAAACTCATGGACACTTTCTAGTGGAACCATTTCCACCTGATTCTCTGGTGCCTTTGACTCATACCAGGCCCTCAGCGCCTTTACGAGTTGGGTCTTGTTTTTCAATCCAGTTTGGGCAATCCTAAACTTGGAGCAAAAACCTTTCAATTCTTCATTGGTATGATTCTGAAGTGCGTCTTCTTCCCAATCTATGTCCTCAAATCCAGAGATTATAGAAGCTGCCCTTCCGGCGGGAAGTGAACCAGGCATGGCTTTAACAACGGAGATTCTTGGCAAAACAAAAACAAATGCTAGTCTTGTGGCTGTGTTACTGGTCTGCTCTCACTACGTGGTGATCAGTGATTCACTATACGCAAACCACAAATGCAAATCCGTAAATCCCATCGCTGCCACCAATGTTAGAAATGAGGGGGCTCTGGTTGACGCAGGTGTGAACCCACAACAAGCAGGGACCCTTTACTTCTTGTCAGGGCGAAGGATGACTCCCCAGAATAACCCCTGCTCACCCTCTAGGTGCGTGGCGCGAGCAGTCTAGGCTAAGTCTCAGGCGTACACGGTTAAGCAAATGCAATTACACATACAGTAACCCCTTGCATGCACCATAAACGGACACCAATCAGGAAGTATATAAAAATAAGCTTTTATGTAGATTCAGCAGATTCAAATACAAGGCCCAGTAACGTTGAACTGATGGGGCCACAATTCTTAGGAATACGGTAAAGTTCTCTTTGTTACGGAAAGTTCTTTAGGCGGGCACAAGGTAACTGTAGGCCTCAGCGCACTTCGTGCTGAGGCTGCGCCCGGGAAGCACGCGGCAGATGACAGGGAAATCAGAACGTTGCGGACCCTGGATCCGATGCGAGCTCGCGGTCGAGTTCGTAAGTACAGTACCTTGTTTCTTTACGCGAATGTGGGTGCGGGATTTCAGCGGCTCTTCGACAGAAGGGCGAGGCGGTGTCCGAGGCTCCCACACTTCACGATGGGGGTCTGATCTTCAGGCTCACGACAAGAGCGGGGTGTTGCAGGTGGCGGGTGAACAAAGCGGGGCAGCCGGGCACGCAGATACGTCCGGGCCGTCTGAGGCTTGGAGATGCTCACAAACGCCGATTCCGGCGGGAGGGTGAAGGTGCACAGCGAGCCTCCAACGAGCGAGGTGACAGGGGCAGCCCAGCACAGCGTAGGGGGAGCGGCTCCGGTCAAGCGAGGCTCTTCCCAAGGCGGGGGCGGCTAAGCAGTCCTGGTCACGGCTCAGGGAGGGACTGGGGCACGAGGGTCACAGCTCCGGCGAGGGAAAGGACACCACAGTCCAGCGGCAGGCGAGTGAAGATCAGGTAGAGCCCAATGGTCCTGGGGCTCAGTTCAGGGGGCAAGCTCAGTTCCAAGCCCTTGGAGATCGTTTTGGAAAAGCACAAGTCTTGAAAGTAAAAGTAAAGTAAAGTCTTCAGCAACAGTTTCTCTTCTCCCCTTTGGCAGCAAGGTCACCACTGCAGGCCAATCCCCCAGGATAGGGACAGTTTTCCTCCTACATGTCAAGAATTCCTGTCATGCGAGGGGAGGAAAACGGTAACCAGCGTAAACGGACTACATCTCCCAGGATGCTTAGCGGTTGAGAGGTTATGTAAACAGGAGAGCTGTTACATAACTCAAGGAAAACACGCCCTTATGTAAACAGGAGAGCTGTTACATAACTCAAGGGAAAACACGCCCTTATGTAAACAGGAGAGCTGTTACATAACTCAAGGGAAAACACGCCCTTATGTAAACAGGAGAGCTGTTACATAACTCAAGGAAAACACGCCCTATAAAGGGAGGAACCGGGAGGTACAAGGCTGTCGGATATTGTGTTTACACCGACGTACCTGCTTCGTGAAGAGCAGTGTTCCGGAGTGGTGCTCCAGTAAGGCAAGAACGGAGGTAGGTCGAGTCGTTACTCCCTGGGCTGTGTCTTGCCCCATCATCACCTGTGAAGGACCCGGAAGCTCTACCGGTCAACCATTGAGCTTCGCTTTTTGACTCGGCTGAGTCAAAGCGCAGTGGCGCTTTTGCTGGTTGGAGTCGTAACTCCCAGCCCGACCAGAGATACAGGGACTGCCAGCTGTAACGCACACCAGGAGGTGTTTGCCGCGTTACAGACTCGGAAGTCCACAGGATCGATCGAGCGGCTGCTCTCGGTTCAGTCTTCTTGCTTTTGATTGGGGTATCAGTGAAGCATCACCAGGAGGTGACTCCGCGTCCCGGTGCAGTCTGAGGAAGAGGTTGAGCGGCTGCTCCCTTCAGGTAGAGACCCCGGCTGGGTGTTTCCCTGACTCCTCGATTCTCCCCAACACTCGTCGTGCCCCTCACAGCCTACCGATTGGCATTGTCGGCCATTTCATTTCTGCCCTCTGTTGGCATACGCCGGGATCGGCGTATATGCAGAGGACGGTTAGGACCATCCGTGCTGTGGGCTGGTAACGTACTTAGCCTGGAGGATTCCAGTGACTATAACTTTTGTTTATTCGTTGTATTGTTTTTGCCTTCATTAAAATAACTAACCCTTCACAAGTGGTTGCGTCCTCATTATCGTGTCTGTTAAACGATCCTGAGACGTTCAGGGCGTTACAAAATATCCGACCGTAATAACACTAACTGTCTCCCGGTCGATAACAGACATGGCAACACTTGATGATGTGCTGGCTGCTTTAGCGACCGTGCAAGTTGAAGTGGCTGCCTCTAGGCAAGAAACAGCCGATGTAAAAGCCAGACTGGATGCTATCCAATTGGACCCGCTCACGCCCAGCACCTCCCTCACGAACCAGACCCCTGCGGTAGTAGTGGAAATGCCGGTAGCCATCCCCTTGGCAACACCAGAGAGGTACAGTGGGGATCCTAACACAGTGCAGGTATTCCTCACACAAGTGGCGCTACATTTATCGTGCAAACCAAAGGCGTTCCCCACGAGTCAGGCTCGTGTGGCTTTCCTTATTTCCTATTTGGCTGGAAACGCGGCACAATGGGCCGTACCTCTGGTGAGCAGGGACGACCCCATCTTATGTGATTGGGGTGCTTTTCGCGAGGAATTCCTGAAGGTATTCGACAGAAGGGCTGACTCGTACACGGCGGACCGTGAAATGCTTGAGTTGAGACAGGGATCCAACGACCTGGTGCAGTATCTCAACGCGTTCCGACGGCTAGTTGCGGAAACCAAGTGGCCTGTTGCTAAACAGACGGCGCTCTTCCATCACGGGCTGTGCGATGAGCTCAAAGACGCCGTGGCTCATATTGACCCTCAACCCAAGACATGTGAGGGCCTTATCAACCTGGTATTACGGCTGGAACATAGGCTGAGTGAAAGAAAAGGGGATCATGGGAGAAAAGGAAAATCCCTTCCATCCTATGTGACGGTGGGAAGTCCTGAAACTTCCACCGCATCCAAGGGAGAACCCATGGACATCGGCGCAATACGAGCGAGCCTCACAGCCACGGAGAAAGAGTCACGCCGTAAACAAGGATTGTGCCTATATTGTGGCAAAAAAGGCCACTACGTACGTGAATGCCCTGCCAAACCGAAGACGTCACGTTCACGGGCCAACCGGTCGGTAACAGCTGTGGTGGACATACCGGCGGAAAACTAGAGGACTCCCAGACCAAAGAAGGGGCATCTCGGAGTCACTCATCCATCCCTTCACTCTCCAACTCGGTCACTAAGGGACACCGACACCTGTTTCTCACGGTGCACGTGGGAGTGCATGACCAGTGGATACCCGTTGTGGTCATGGTGGATTCAGGGGCCACTGGCATGTTTATGGACCACAACGAGGCATGCAGGCTAGGGCTAGTGCTTCTTCCCAAAGCTGTAC